>NW_025777663.1:0-78143 GCF_021130785.1 Homalodisca vitripennis | reverse complement strand
ACCCCAAAAAAAACAAAAGTTTCGCGTTAAAAGTTACATACAAAATTGTACATTAATCCCACGTTTTTTTTCGGCCAAACCAATCGAGATAGGGCAAATGAATAATTTACTGGACCTTTATTCTGTAGATTCGCGCAGCAATTTGCTTAAATTTGATGGTGTTCAATCAGATTTGAGCTGACGACCAAACGGTTCGGCCCTCTATATCGGGCTTTGAAACATTATTTTTATCGATATAAAAAAAATCTCTGGGAATTTCAAAAAATGTTCGAGCGTTTTTGTTCGCTTAACCATAGGAAGATAGAGCAAAAAAGTCATTAGACCTTTTTTGTTAGTTTCCACTTCAGTTTCCTGACCATGAATTTTTCCCGTCAGATCCGAGCTAGGCTCCAACGGTTCGCCCGCTATCGGGCTTACAAAAAATGCCTCTGCAGGGGTTGAAGAACTTGCGGCGTATTTTTTGGGAATTTTTTTTGAGGGTTGGTTGAAAATGAAAAAATTCTCACTTTTCTGGATTTCCTGGTGGGTTTTACACGTGGGAAAGCTATCTGTGTACTCAAATTTCAAGTCCTCTAACTCGCATCTGTAAGAAGTAGGTACTAGAATTAGTATTAATCGTTGAGGTTGATGTGAGTGAGTGAGTCAGTCAGTTCAGTCCAGTCAGTTACAACAATGCGGTTATTATATTATGATTTGATACCGTTAGAGATACGAACCAAAAAGTGACTGGACTTTCTTTTTCTTGTTTCGGGAAATTTAATTTTGTCTTTTTCGATTGTGCCCTCAGATCTGACGGACCTACGACCTATGGTTTAGGCCAGAAATGAGCTCGGGAGAGGGGAAAGGGAGGGAAGGGAAAAAGTCTGCCACGGGTCAGCTATCTTGAATTGTTTAGTATAAACATAATAAAAACCGACCTCAAGGCAGTATTTTAAGTCGAACAAGGGGGTTTAAATATCACCAGGAGACTATCTAGTCAAGGCGAAGAATTCCCTGGGTGGGTGATTAATGTTAAGGAGGTTAAGACAAGAGGGGGTTTAATTTCGTCAGGATATTGTCTGGTCAAATGAACAAATTCCCAGGGGGGTTAACGTTACCGGGGGATAAGTCCCTCCAGGGGGTTATCTGGTCATACCCAGATCTTCCCAGGGGGGGTTTAAGAGATTTGGTGACTGGTAAAATTCGACATGAGGTCATGGCAGGAAAATTCCTGGGGGGTTTTAAATGTTACCAGGGGGGTTAACACATCAGGGGGATTGAATGTACAGGAGGTTATCAGGTCATACCAGGAAATTCCCCGGGGGGGGGGTTAATATTACCGGGGGTTAATGACACACTTGGGCCTTTTTTAGAGGGTATAGTGTCTGTGAAACATAATAAATATTCCCTCTGTCCCTATCTACTATTGACGCTTAGCTAACGCTGCTCAGCCAACTCCCGAAGTCACTGAACCTTTTCTGTAGTAGATCACGTGATTTCCTAAATCCCGTTTAAAATTTGTTTTGAGTGACGGACCAAGCCACCGTTTAAGCCGCTATCAAGCCCGGGAATGTAAAATTTTTAGGCGAAAATGTCCAAATATTTTCACTTAATCGCGTTTTGCGGTCAAACTAAGGGAAATATAGTAATAAAGTCACTGGACCTTTTTTGTAGTCATCTTTTTTCCTAAATAAAACGTTAGTCTTATTTTGACCATCCGACCAATGGTTTCGCCGCTATCGACCCCAAAAACAAAAGTTTCGCGTAAAAGTTACAACAAAATTGTACATAATCACGGTTTTTCGGCCAAACCAATCGAGATAGGGCAAAAGATTACTGGACCTTTTTCTGTAGATCGCGCAAATTTGCTAATTTGATGGTTCAATCAGATTTGAGCTACGACCAACGGTTCGGCCGCTATCGGGCTTGAAACATTATTTTTATCGAAAAAATCTCTGGATATTTCAAATGTTCGAGCGTTTTGTCGCTTAACCATGGAAAGATAGAGCAAATGTCAATTAGACCTTTTTTGGTAGTTCACTTCATTCCTGACCATGAATTTTCCGTCAGATCCGAGCTAGCCTTCCAAAACGGTTCGGCCCGCTATCGGGCTTACAAAAAATGCCTGCAGGGGTCGAAGAAATGCGCGATTTTTTTGGAATTTTTTTGAGGGGTTTGAAAATGAAAAATTCTCACTTTTCTGGATTTTCCTGGTGGTTACACGTGGAAAAGCTATCTGTGTACCAAATTTCAAGTCTCTAACTCATCTGGAAGTAGGTTAGAATTTAGTATACGTGAGTGAGTGAGTGATGTCAGTCAGTCAGTTACACATGCGGTTGTATATATATTAGACTCGCCTTCGGCTCGCTGGGGGTTCGGCCCCCCAGGCCCCCATTTGGGTGCTTGGCTAAAGATTCGGAGATAAAGCGTAGTTCGGTGATTGGTTAAATTCAGACGTGAAGTTTCAAAATTTTATGTATCCGTTCTCGAGAATCTTACGTTCGTAATGCTTCGCTAACGCTCAGCCAAAAGATGTGTGGTGTATGATATTAATCAATTGATGTGGTGGAAGAGTTGAAGTTATGTGTTCGTGAAATTTGGAGGACATGAAGAATTTGGTTTTAACCCAAAGTCAGAGGACGTATGTATACCAATAGTTTAATTTTCCGGATTTACCCAAACTTTGACTTTGAGGGCGTTTTGCGGTTAACCGTTAGAGATATGACAAAAAGTGACTGGACCTTTCTTGTCGGAAATTTAATTTTGTCTTTCCGATTTCGTGCACTCAGGATCTGATCTACGACCTATGGTTTAGCCAGAAATGAGCTCGGAAGAAAAGTCTGCACGGGTCAGCTATCTTGAATTGTTTAGTATAAACATAATAAAAAACCGACCTCAAGGCAGTATTTTTTAAGTCGAACAGGGGGTTTAATATCACCAGGAGACTATCTAGTCAAGGCGAGAAATTCCCTGGGTGGGTGATTAAATGTTAAGGAGGTTAAGGACAAGAGGGGGTTTAATTTCGTCAGGATATTGTCCTGGTCATATGAACAAATTCCCAGGGGGGGTTTAACGTTACCGGGGGGATAAGTCTCCAGGGGGTTATCTGGTCATACCAGGATCTTCCCAGGGGGCGGGGGTTAAGAGATTTGGTGACTGGTAAAATTCGGACATGAGGTCATGGCAGGAAATTCCCTGGGGGGTTTTAATGTTACCAGGGGGGGTTTAACACATCAGGGGGTTGAATGTACAGGAGGTTATCAGGTCATACCAGGAAATCCCCGGGGGGGGGGTTAATATTACCGGGGGTTAATGACACACTTGGGCCTTTTTTTAGAGGGTTATTGTGTCTGTGAACATAATAAATATTCCTCTGTCCCTATCTACTATTGACGCTTAGCTAAACGCTCCAGCCAACTCCCGAAGTCACTGAACCTTTTCTGTAGATCACGTGATTTTCCTAAATCCCGTTTAAAAATTTGTTTTTGAGTTACGACCAACCGTTTAGCCGCTATCAAGCCCCGGAATGTAAATTTTTAGGCGAAAATGTCCAATATTTTCACTTAATATCGCGTTTTTGCGGTCAAACTAAGGGAAATATAGTAAAAAAGTCACTGGACCTTTTTTTGTAGGAGGTCATCTTATTTCCTAAATAAAACGTTAGTCTTATTTTGACCTCCGACCAATGGTTTCGCCGCTATCGACCCCAAAAACAAAAGTTTTCGCGTAAAAGTTACAACAAAAATTGTACATAATCACGTTTTTTTCGGCCAAACCAATCGAGATAGGGCAAAAGATTACTGGACCTTTTTCTGTAGATCGCGCAATTTGCTAATTTGATGGTCAATCAGATTTGAGCTACGACCAACGGTTCGGGCCGCTATCGGGCTTGAAAACATTATTTTTATCGAAAAAATCTCTGGAATTTCAAATGTTCGAGCGTTTATGTCGCTTAACCATGGAAGAGATAGAGCAAAAAGTCATTAGACCTTTTTTTTGTAGTTCACTTTCATTCCTGACCATGAATTTTCCGTCAGATCCGAGCTAGCTCCAACGGTTCGCCCGCTATCGGGCTTTCTTACAAAAAATGCCTGCAGGGGTGAAGAATGCGCGATTTTTTTGGGAATTTTTTTGAGGGGTTGAAAAATGAAAAATTCTCACTTTTCTGGATTTTCCTGGTGGTTACACGTGGAAGGGAGCTATCTGTGTACCAAATTTCAAGTCTCTAACTCATCTGGAAGTAGGTTAGAATTAGTATACGTGAGTGAGGAGTGAGGTGAGTGAGCAGTCAGTCAGTTACACATGCGGTTGTATATATATTAGATAACCGTTAGAGATATGACAAAAAGTTGACTGGACCTTTCTTGTCGGAAATTTAATTTTGTCTTTCGATTGTGCCCTCAGATCTGATCTACGACCTATGGTTTAGCCAGAAATGAGCTCGGGAGAAAAGTCTGCACGGG
The DNA here is from genome assembly GCF_021130785.1 of Homalodisca vitripennis. Taxonomy (NCBI): domain Eukaryota; kingdom Metazoa; phylum Arthropoda; class Insecta; order Hemiptera; family Cicadellidae; genus Homalodisca; species Homalodisca vitripennis. Next base: position 73,701 of record NW_025777663.1, on the reverse strand, counting down.
TCAGCTATCTTGAATTGTTTAGTAATAAACATAATAAAAACCGACCCTCAAGGCAGTATTTTAAGTTCGAAACAGGGGGGTTTAATATCACCAGGAGACTATCTAGTCAAGGGCGAGAAAATTCCCTGGGTGGGTGATTAATGTTAAGGAGGTTAAGGACAAGAGGGGGTTTTAATTTCGTCAGGATATTGTCTGGTCATATGAAACAAATTCCCAGGGGGGGGTTAACGTTACCGGGGGATAAGTCTCCAGGGGTTATCTGGTCATACCAGGATCTTCCCAGGGGGGGGGGGTTTAAGAGATTTGGTGACTGGTAAAATTCGGACATGAGGTCATGGCAGGAAATTCCCTGGGGGGGGTTTAATGTTACCAGGGGGGTTAACACATCAGGGGGATTGAATGTACAGGAGGTTATCAGGTCATACCAGGAAATCCCCGGGGGGGGGGGTTAATATTACGGGGGTTAATGACACACTTGGCCTTTTTTAGAGGGTATTGTGTCTGTGAACATAATAAATATTCCTCTGTCCCCTTATCTACTATTGACGCTTAGCTAACGCTCAGCCAACTCCCGAATGTCACTGAACCTTTTCTGTAGATCACGTGATTTCCTAAATCCCGTTTAAAATTTGTTTTGAGTTACGACCAACCGTTTAAGCCGCTATCAAGCCCGGAATGTAAATTTTTAGGCGAAAAATGTCCAATATTTTCACTTAATCGCGTTTTGCGGTCAAACTAAGGGAAATATAGTATAAAAAGTCACTGGAACCTTTTTTGTAGGGTCATCTTATTTCCTAAAATAAAACGTTAGTCTAATTTTGACCTCCCGACCAATGGTTTCGCCGCTATACGACCCCAAAAACAAAAGTTTCGCGTAAAAGTTTACAACAAAAATTGTACATAATCACGTTTTATTTCGGCCAAACCAATCCGAGATAGGGCAAAAGATTTACTGACCTTTTCTGTAGATCGCGCAATTTGCTAGTTTGATGGTTCAATCAGATTTGAGCTACGACCAACGGTTTCGGCCCGGGCCGCTATCGGGCTTGAAACATTTATTTTTATCGAAAAAAAATCTCTGGAATTTCAAATGTTCGAGCGTTTTTGTCGCTTAAACCATGGAAGATAGAGCAAAAAGTCATTAGACCTTTTTTTTGTAGTTCACTTCATTCCTGACCATGAATTTTCCGTCAGATCCGAGCTAGCTCCAACGGTTCGCCCGCTATCGGGCTTACAAAAAATGCCTGCAGGGGGTGAAGAATGCGCGATTTTTTTGGGAATTTTTGTGTGAGGGGTTGAAAATGAAGAAAATTCTCACTTTTCTTCGGGATTTTCCTGGTGGTTACACGTGGAAAGCTATCTGTGTACCAAATTTCAAGTCTCTAACTCATCTGGAAGTAGGTTAGAATTAGTATTACGTGAGTGAGTGAGTGAGTCAGGTCAGGTCAGTCAGTTACACATGCGGTTGTATATATATTTAGATAACACGTTAGAGATATGACAAAAAAGTGACTGGACCTTTCTTGTCCGGAAAATTTAATTTTGTCTTTCGATTGTGCCCTCAGATCTGATCTACGACCTATGGTTTTTAGCCAGAAATGAGCTCGGGAAAAAGTCTGCACGGGTCAGCTATCTTGAATTGTTTAGTATAAAAACATAATAAAAAAACCCGACACCTCAAGGCAGTATTTTAAGTCGAACAGGGGGTTTAATATCACCAGGAGACTATCTAGTCAAGGCGAGAAATTCCCTGGTGGGTGATTAATGTTAAGGAGGTTAAGACAAGAGGGGGTTTTAAATTTCGTCAGGAATATTGTCTGGTCATATGAACAAATTCCCAGGGGGGTTAACGTTACCGGGGGGGATAAGTCTCCAGGGGGTTATCTGGTCATAACCAGGATCTTCCCAGGGGGGGGGTTAAGAGATTTGGTGACTGGTAAAATTCGGACATGAGGTCATGGCAGGAAATTCCCTGGGGGGGTTTAATGTTACCCAGGGGGGTTAACACATCAGGGGATTGAATGTACAGGAGGTTTATCAGGTCAATACCAGGAAATCCCCGGGGGGGGGGGTTAATATTACCGGGGGTTAATGACACACTTGGGCCTTTTTTAGAGGGTATTGTGTCTGTGAACATAATTAAATATTCCTCTGTCCCTATCTACTATTGACGCTTAGCTAACGCTCAGCCAACTCCCGAAGTCACTGAACCTTTTTCTGTAGATCACGTGATTTCCTAAATCCCGTTTAAAATTTGTTTTTGAGTTACGACCAACCGTTTAGCCGCTATCAAGCCCGGAATGTAAATTTTTAGGCGAAAATGTCCAATATTTTTCACTTAATCGCGTTTTTGCGGTCAAACTAAGGGAAATATAGTAAAAAAGTCACTGGACCTTTTTTGTAGGTCATCTTATTTCCTAAATAAAACGTTAGTCTTATTTTGACCCTCCGACCAATGGTTTCGCCGCCTATCGACCCCAAAACAAAAGTTTTTTCGCGTAAAAGTTACAACAAAAATTGTACATAATCACGTTTTTCGGCCAAACCAATCGAGATAGGGCAAAAGATTACTGGACCTTTTCTGTAGATCGCGCAATTTGCTAGTTTGATGGGTTCAATCAGATTTGAGCTACGACCAACGGTTCGGCCGCTATCGGGCTTGATAACATTTATTTTTATCGAAAAAAATCTCTGGAATTTCAAATTGTTCGAGCGTTTTGTCGCTTAACCATGGAAGATAGAGCAAAAAGTCATTAGACCTTTTTTGTAGTTCACTTCATTCCTGACCATGGAATTTTCCGTCAGATCCGAGCTAGCTCCAACGGTTCGCCCGCTATCGGGCTTACAAAAAATGCCTGCAGGGGTGAAGAATGCGCGATTTTTTGGGAATTTTTTTTGAGGGGTTTTTTGAAAATGAAAAAATTCTCACTTTTCTGGGATTTTCCTGGTGGTTACACGTTGGAAAGCTATCTGTGTACCAAATTTTCAAGTCTTCTAACTCATCTGGAAGTAGGTTAGAATTAGTATACGTGAGTGAGTGGTGAGTGAGTCAGTCAGTCAGTCAGTTACACATGCGGTTGTATATATATTAGATAAACCGTTAGAGATATGACAAAAAGTGACTGGACCTTTCTTGTCGGAAATTTAATTTTTGTCTTTCGATTGTGCCCTCAGATCTGATCTACGACCTATGGTTTAGCCAGAAATGAGCTCGGGAGAAGAAAAGTCTGCACGGGTCAGCTATCTTGAATTGTTTAGTATAAAACATAATAAAAACCGACCCTCAAGGCAGTGTATTTTAAGTCGAACAGGGGGTTTAATATCACCAGGGAGACTATCTAGTCAAGGCGAGAAATTCCCTGGGTGGGTGATTAATGTTAAGGAGGTTAAAGACAAGAGGGGGGTTTAATTTCGTCAGGATATTGTCTGGTCATATGAACAAATTCCCAGGGGGGGTTAACGTTACCGGGGGATAAGTCTCCAGGGGGTTATCTGGTCATACCAGGATCTTCCCAGGGGGGGGGGGGGTTAAGAGATTTGGTGACTGGTAAAATTCGGACATGAGGTCATGGCAGGAAAAATTCCCTGGGGTGGTTTAATGTTACCAGGGGGGTTAACACATCAGGGGGTTGAATGTACAGGAGGTTATCAGGTCATACCAGGAAATCCCCGGGGGGGGGTTAATATTACCGGGGGTTAATGACACACTTGGGCCTTTTTTAGAGGGTATTGTGTCTGTGAACATAAATAAATATTCCTCTGTCCCTATCTACTATTGACGCTTAGCTAACGCTCAGCCAACTCCCGAAGTCACTGAACCTTTTCTGTAGATCACGTGATTTCCTAAATCCTGTTTAAAATTTGTTTTGAGTGACGACCAACCGTTTTAGCCGCTATCAAGCCCGGAATGTAAATTTTTTAGGCGAAAATGTCCAATATTTTCACTTAATCGCGTTTTGCGGTCAAACTAAGGGAAATATAGTAAAAAGTCACTGGACCTTTTTTGTAGGTCATCTTATTTCCTAAATAAAACGTTAGTCCTTATTTTGACCTCCGACCAATGGTTTCGCCGCTATCGACCCCAAAAAAAAAAACAAAAGTTTCGCGTAAAAGTTACAACAAAATTGTACATATATCACGTTTTTCGGCCAAACCAATCGAGATAGGGCAAAAGATTACTGGACCTTTTCTGTAGATCGCGCAATTTGCTAATTTGATGGTTCAATCAGATTTGAGCTACGACCAACGGTTCGGCCGCTATCGGGCTTGAAACATTATTTTTATCGAAAAAATCTCTGGAATTTCAAATGTTCGAGTCGTTTTGTCGCTTAACCATGGAAGATAGAGCAAAAAGTCATTAGAACCTTTTTTGTAGTTCACTTCATTCCTGACCATGAATTTTCCGTCAGATCCGAGCTAGCTCCAACGGTTCGCCCGCTATCGGGCTTTTACAAAAAATGCCTGCAGGGGTGAAGAAGAATGCGCGATTTTTTTGGGAATTTTTTTTGAGGGGTTGAAAAATGAAAAATTCTCACTTTTCTGGATTTTCCTGGTGGTTACACGTGGAAAGCTATCTGTGTACCAAATTTCAAGTCTCTAACTCATCTGGAAGTAGGTTAGAATTAGTATACGTGAGTGAGTGAGTGAGTCAGTCAGTCAGTCAGTTACACATGCGGTTGTATATATATTAGATTTATAACAATGAGTTGGTTCTAAAAATGAATTTTAATTTTAAATGGCTTTTGTAAAAAATATCAAAGCTGCAAAAAACTACCGTTTGCTTGACACAATTTCAACACGAAAGGAGAAAAGTTGTTTGAAGACGCATTATTTGAGAAATTCCAGATATAACGAGTATTATTGTAACATATTTGAATACCCACTGAATTACATTCCTGTCATAGTTCGTGAAGAACATAATATATTTGTTGGACGTTAATATACATAATTTGTTATAAATGTTACAAGCAAACATTACATACGTTATGCAGATAGTGCTGCCACTTTAATTAATATATACTAGTTACTTGCACATTGTTTTCAGAGTTACAGGGTTATGGATACTAATTTTCCTCGAAATATTGGACGAAATGTAAAAGTAAAATTATAAAAAATATTCATGTAGTACTTTGCACTATACGATAATTTTCTGATTCCTTACAGGACCTTGGATAAGCAGAAATCATCAAGTTTTGGAGGAAACTCGAGGATGATTGTTACTCTTAGATTTAAAAGAAATCCCGAAGATCTATACAATTCCGATTTAACGTAGCTATAGTTGGAAGTGTTGATTCAATGTGAGTTTCAGTTTGCTTCAGTTCACCTTTTTCTTACAGCAGCGTTTAAAATCGAACGCCGTCACAGGCTTGATTCGTTACATCAAGATATAACAACATTTTTATGATTTAAGAGGCAGAAAAGATATACTAAAATATAGTGTTAGTCTATGCCTAGAGGTATGTACATTGTCTTAAGTGCACAATTGGAAGGATTGCGATGGAGCAAACTCAACATTTAAAATAAACGTATAAGGTTTATCCTGCCAAAACGAAAAAATATTTTTCTGGGATTCCTCAATAAATATCTCAATCTAAATAAACTCATACTAAAATCATGATTCTGAAAGTAAATTTATAGCCTATAAGTTTAAATTACGTGTTATGTTGATCAATGTGCTTATAAAACTAGCCTACGAGTATTGTGCCATCAGAACAAAATATTTGTTTCTTTTAACTTAAAGTGTATTACTTGCCTGTGAAATATTTATATTGGTCAAGTTTTGCTCTTTAGTAAAAATTTTAAGATGTTACTTCAACAATATAACTGCCGATTTTTAAATGCAGAATATAAATATTAAATTAAACCTTGATATTATATGTAAGTTCATTACTTTTCCTTTCTTTATTTACTTCTATTAGCTACGGACAATATACTAAAGAGAAGTAAATGTTATATGTATTTAGCAATAAAATACTTAATGGATATAGCATAAAAATGTACAAGGAAACAATATTTATTCAATATAATACATTTTTTTTTAATCATGTTGTAGTTTGTTAATCCTATTTTTAGTTTTAATATTATTGGACATTTATTAATTCGGTGAAAAAAGTGTAAGAATGTTCATCAATTTTGTTCAGTTAGTACAATTCTTTAAATTTTTAGGAAACCCTCATGGATTATTTACAAAATTGTTAGATTGAATAAATTAAACCCCTCATCCATTATTATGTGCGCCCCTCATCCACTTTTAGTTTTTTAGTTATCCTCATCCCCCTCATGCGCGCCAGTGTTCATACTTGAATTCAAGTGAGTTTTATTACACTTTCTAATAATAATCTTTTATATTTCACGGTTACATGAAATGTTTATGAAAATAAGCAAACCTTAACTTTACGGTTTCAGTAATCATAATTATAAAATTATCCGATATGCTAATGCTACGAGTATATTCTTGTTCATTTAGTTTGGCTCGATAAAGCATTGAAAAAATAACAAATTCAAGCCTAAATATTCTAAAGTAAATCGTAAATATTGGAAAATTTCACATACATAGCATACTTGATCACGTATACATGAACATATACGTTTACATTATACGTTATACATTTGGAAGGTTCTGCACTCCTCAATATGCACGTTACTTGTAGATACTACCGTCATAAATATGTAGTAAAATGTAAGATAATCTATTCTAATAAAAATTCGTTAAGAGAATAGTTTTTACAGCTAATAAAGATGTATTTGGGTGATATAATGGCGTTTACTTTGTAAAAATAATTCAAAATAATGAATCTACTAACATTAAAAATACTGCCAGTACCAATCCGAGGAATCAGCATAAAAACAGATTTCCATTAAACCAAAGTAACTAAAAGGTGGGGTTACAGGTTGCCAGATATTTGTTTCCAGGTTGGCTTCTTTTCCAGAATTATAAGTAGCAGCTTTTGTCTCAGGGTTGACCGGCACTTTATCCGAAGCATCTCCTCTCTATTGAATATATCACTTTATAAAAAGTGACATATTTTAGTGAGAATGAAACTTAAACAGGCATATGTTTGAGAAACATTTTCATCCAAATACTGGCTGTTAATCTTTGATGGATATAAACACCAAAAAATGGCAACTCTACCTTATTTTATGTCGCCAGAGGTAATTCATTTAGTAACACAGTATAACAAAAATTTGCACTATGTTTTTTGGGAATGTATTATAAAAGATTAGAAAACTTATATTTTAGCTGTTCCTTTTCGAAAATTCCACAGTGAAACTCTTGAACATGCAGTTTTTATGAAGTAAAACACTAGAACATTTATTCCAACTGACGTTTAGTTGGTTCTATGGCATAATTTTTACCAATGTTAGAGCTTCAGTACATGACTTTGATGATTTTTACCTTGTATGTTGCCATTTCTTTATTAATGTACGATCAAGTTTGTATATTTATTGTTTTTAAGTAAAAGATTGTTACTTGTTTGCTATATTTTATTCTAGAATTAATTTACTTAAAAATAATAATAAAAATAACAGGTTTTGCTAAAAACCTACGATTTGGTAATTAGTTTTACTTTGAATACCGGTATACACATCATTTAATAAACGGAAATGGATCATGATTTTTTTCTCTGAATAAAATACTTAGAAGTTACTTTACTACATAAAATAATTCTAAGTGTGAATAGAGAAAGCTGTAAAAGTATTCTGATGCTTACGAATAAAACTACTCGGCCATTTTGTATAGCAAACAATAAACAAAAAACCAGAGACACATTTTTCCATTAAACTTAAAAAGACATTTTAAATTCAGCTAACAACAACAATATTTTAAGGTTATATTTTATGTGTTATTGCTTAATTTTCTATTCGATATACACAAACTGAAATGTATTGTACTGAAAAATTAAATAAAAAAAAGATGTTTGTGATAATGGGAAAATAAACAACATAGTCTTTTAATTTTTGTTCCTCAAAGTAACTATAAAAGAGAATAAAATTACTATTTGATCAAAAATGCCGCCTGCTAGAGAGAGGAGTGCCTCGTTCTGAAAGTGAAAAATGTTAAATGTGATTTCCGACGTAGTGACACGAGGGAGCGGGAGAGAGATAGTGACGTGCAACTGCTGTGTGATTGGGACGGAAACTTTGAATTGAGTGTTATGTTATGTCAAGTACAGTTCATTTGGATATACTTTTGAGTTTGGTGAACGCATTCATGTAATACACACCGTTCTGTGAAAGATTATTAGGATTTGGAACATTTATTCGTTGCAACTCACTTATTTAAGCTGTTTGTTTAAAATTCTATTCAATTTTGTTTTTATTTATAAGAATAATAAAGGAGAGAGATGGTATAGAAGGGCGTTGGAAAGTATTTGAAAGAAAGTAGATATAATACTTGCACAAACTGGTTCTGTATTACAGAAAAGTCACTCGTTTGGATCAAAGTGAAATTACAAACACATAGTTCTTGAACTCCCAAATAAAATATGTTTTAAAAACTATTATTATAAACTGTAAACAATTAAATTATTTAATTTAATACAGGAAATGGTTTGAGAGAATAAATCTAAAATAGAAATTATTTGCTGAACGTTACAAGAACTTGTCAGACGAAGGGCTGTAACAATATTCCAATTTTCGTTTCTTTCTTAGGAACTAACAGGCCTTAAACTTTTTCTTGAAGCTTCCTTTCTGCATGAAAAACATTCAGTGGGACGTTAACGAGCATTAGCAAAAACGTTTTTACTTTGAAATTTTAGAGTTCTTGACTTCAAATGTTTGCAAGCAGTTATAAGAAATCCTGTTACACTCACGTGGTGTAGCCTAGTACTACATCGTGTAGTGTTTAATCAAAGCAAAGCAAAAACTGATATGGGGATAAGGGACTCTCCTCCGAAAGCCTTAGAGAATTTTAAAAATATACTTTTATATCCGAAACCGTATTACATAATATCCTATATAATGGATATCGTCACCATAAGAATCGTATACATGTTATCTGTTCCGATAAGACAAGTTATATATTTTACATCATAAATGGTATAAGTTGTGTATACGTTGGTAAACAATAAACACTTAACTCGAGGAAACTGTAAGAAACTACCAGAAAGTTGAGTTGAAGAAACTTGTGTAGCTGTGTAGAAGAGATGCTCATTTTCCAAACATAAAGCATCCTATTTAATGTTTATCCAAAATATGTTTTGGATTAATTAAAACCTTTTATATTTTTTACCGTCCAAGTACTGTTTATAACCTGTTTATAAAAAATCCTTAAGAATCCCAGAAAACTGTTCTATATGTTTTGCAAATTACAAGTGCATTTTTATTATTGCAAGTTTACCAGATAATCTTTTAAAACCAATCCAAACAAATAGTAGTAAAAGAAGAATCTTTAGAAATAGATCAAAAATATATCGTAAATATATTAAATTAGATGTAGTAATTGCAACCTAGCTTTATACGAGCTGTCAGTTCCAGTGAATACGGGTGGTGTAATTAGATCTTTCGTAAAGCCCTGGGAAACTATATTATACTAATCCGATTAATTGTAATTTAAAAGCCGAATGCTACTTTTTCTGCATTAATTAATAGAACAGGTAGTTCAGTAGATTATAACTACTTATGTGTTTTGTTAATTTATGAATATACAATAATCTTATATTTCCGCTAAGATTTCTTTATGTCGCATAGTAGATCAACTATTTATCTTAGAATGTTATCCCTGTCCCTGCAAGCAGTGCGGCTTCCCGGCCATTGGAGATTGTTCGAAAAGTCTCTCTTAAGCTGTTGGTCAGGTTACTTTTACCTTTTTTCAAAACTTTATATTCGATAGAAACTGTTAAGGCTGTGTTGATAATAATGGAAGGATAATTACAAACCTATTATATAAAAATACAGTTATACTGATGGAAATTATAATATATTTAGATAAAGATTAACTTAAAACAAACCCCACGACTGCCTTGTTGTTTCTAGCTCTTTCCATCAGTTATATTAATTATAAATTAAAGTTTTCTATGATTACAGTTGCGTGGCAATATTCTAGTTAAAGCATTATAATAATATGAGCTGGTCATTATTCAGCAGACTAAGGTTAACTGTCGTTGATTTTATTCCCCCTTTTATAATAGCATTCCATTTCACTTGAACGTAACTTGTCCCTAAAATTATACGGTAATAAAATGCATCATAATTATTAAACATATTTATTATTTGTGCATTAATTTGCTAGAGACTAATATCACAGTAAAATAATTTCAGTACCATTACAATGTAAGTACGAATTCCATATAGCTAGTTCAAAGTAATGGTTAGATACGTGTACATTTCCTAATTACAATGTCTCCATTACATGACTCGTCTACGAGTAGTTGATGAGTTTTCAAAAGAGTTCAATAAATAAGTACAATATGGATTTTATCGCAGTAGTACCAAATGTATCAGTGATGTAGGTTTTATGTTTAGTCATTATTTCACCAATTTTGAAGTAAGATCTTTACACTCAGTAGTATTGGAATTTATTTCTTTATAAACAATGTGGTGAAAGCAATTATGTTTAAAATATCTTCTTATTTTGTAAATTTCGCCTTTATTTTTATGAATATTTTCACTATTATATTAGAATCGTATTAAATGTTAAAGAAATATGATAAAATTCATATATAATAATGAAAGAAAGTTTTAACTACTATAGTTAAACTTTCTAAATAGAATTTATATAAGTTCATATATAAACTATAACTTAATTTTTACTGACTAATATGAAAACTATGTATAATTAGCGATGTGTAAAATAAACACACCATAAATTCCTCAGATAGAACTAAAAAGTTTTACGTGCAAAATATGATAAACAGGATAGCTGGGTTGAAGCAAATGTCCCAGAGAGAAGCTCAGAGTTTCTCGCATAAAATGTATTTCCTAACGCTCTCTATTTTCACCAATCCTCTAAAACTTCTTATACATTGGGTATATGGAACTACTTTCATGGTTATTTTTTAGTATTTTATTTAAAATAAATAAATAAATAAATAAATAAATATATATATATATATATATATATATATATATATATATATATATAAATAACAAGTTATTGTTAAGGAGGGCGTTTAAAGATATTATGCGATAGATTATATATAATCAAATGAATACCCTCTTTAAGACGTATTTTTTTAACTGAGTTGTTTCTTAAACAAACATATATAAAATATATGATATTTATATTATATTTAATGTGAACATATTGTACTTAAAATTTAAGATTAAATACTACCAAGGAAAAACAACTTGGAGCCTAAGAAGAAAATAAAAATTATTAGGCTACACAGGAATATCAGTCCACAATATTACGGCTGCTGGCCCAGTAGCGTTTTTATTGTCTATAGTTTCCGAGCACCAAATATCTTGACTGATCCTTTTACTAGATGACCTTACATTAACCTTATCCCTACAACCACCTTTAACATTATTGGTTACAGCCTTGATTTGGTGGATATCGCGGCCAGTTTATTTCCTTGATTTTGTATTTTTTATAAAGAATTCCTGTAAACAGTATACCTCCATTTTGTTTAGTGAGCCGCTTGTCTCACAGTCTAAGACCTCAGGACTTTGGATCTGAGTTTAATATCGCTAAAGTCCTGTCTTTAACCATAAGAATTTTTATCAGTAACATCAACATTGTACTTTATCGATTAACTTGTTTATTCTGTTTGATAATATTCTGGTACAGGCCAGTGCTCCATACGGACGGGAAACTTAAAAATTAAATTTCGTTCCAAATAGTCCAAATGCGGAAATAAATAGGTTTATTTTTTCGACTTATACTTTTCAACTATACTTCCTCGAGTAAAAAAACCAATTTCTGAGTTTACAGACTCACATCAGGGACCGAAATCGCATTTGCTAATTATAAATGTATTGTAACCATTCACCCTTTCCCAGAAGATATATTGTACACACCACCATACATGAGTTTAGTGACACAATTCCATTTAGAGAAACTACTCCTTAACTTATCATTGTATTTGGGTCAATTCTATTTATCAAAGTTTGTTAAATAGAAAGAGAATACAACTGGAAGGCTTTACCTAAGTATTGAGATATTACTATGAATATCTCAGTCAATTATTGATGAATAGGGAATAAAAAAACTCCATACCCACAAGCCATTACAACATTGCATAAACCCTGAAGGTTTATAAATAAGCCCTAATAAATAAATAAGCGCAGATCTTGAAGCTCTAGACCTTCGCCAGTGTCGTAAAACAACTAAACTCTATAAATAACTAAGCTTCTCTAAGGTCAGTTATGAATCTTCAACCCTCCAACACTAGTAACAGGGGCCTACAATTATTAATTGTCTGAAAGCTTTAAATAACCAAATTTATAGAATACATTTTAGAAATATTTTTATCATAGTTTCGTCGAAGGAAAAAATACGTTCTATTTCGGGTGTTGTATCCTTTTTATCATTAAGTTGTGGCAAAATATACTGTTCAATAAAAATTAAATGTATACGCTATATTACATATATAAAAATGAACAAATAACAGTAGCACTTAGTACATGAGAGCAGGAGAGTGCCATTTACACTAACCATGACAAACACTTAAATTACGAAACTACCTGTAAAAGCAGCTGTAAGTTTACGAAATTGAATTTTGTAGTTACAAACATTTCACTTTCTCAGTACCCACGTAGTTATAACAGTTAGGAAATTTATTGTATTACTACTATCCTCAGGCATACTACGATAAATAATGGTCCCAATTTGTAATAATTGTAATAGTAAGAATTATTTAACTGTAACATACTTTCCTTTATGCATTACCTGTTAAATTTGCTCTTACTAAAAATAGTCAATCTTACTATGGCTACATAACTTGATATTACATAGTAATATATTATTAGTTTATTGGAAGTACCTATCGAGTTGATACAATAAATAATAATAAAATCTATTTTTCAAAACACAATTTTTTTAAATTAGTATCAAGTGCTATGCTTTACTAGGCAAGTTATACTATACACGAAACTATTTATTTAATTAACATTATAATTAATTTATAAGGATAACAATTTTCTTTAATTGTTTATTATTTATTCCCTCTCATTCGCTATTGAATACACCATATTATGTGTTATGACTGTACTCTGCAGCCGTTTAGTGAGTTTCTTGTAATATATGTAACCTCTAAAGTATATGTTTGTTTTGGCGTATGAATTTTATTTCCAACATTTTTTTTTACTTGAAATGAATATGCCTTTATTGAAGAAGCGGAGTTAGGGCTATCAAGCCCCCTCTACCACTTAACCTTATATTGCATATAGTAAATTTACAATTTTTTTTATAAAATTATGGTAAATTATTAACTTATTCATTTAATAGAAAAAACGAAGATGCTTAATCAATTTGAAATAACCAAACTCAAAGTAATCCTAACTATATATACAGGGTGATTCATGAAGTTCTCCCCCCCACTTCTACAGCACATTGTACTAGTAAAAATATAATGAAAAAAATTTTATATAAACATAGGTCCGAAAACGCTTCGTTAGCGAGTTACAGCTAGCGAAAGATTTCGCCTGAATTCCTGGGTAAAGAGTAAAATAAAGCCATACTGAACTTTTGGAAAGGTTAATTAAGTAAGAAATATCGTGGATTCTTATGTATTTTTACCTGATAAAGCTAATAAAATAGGTTTCAGAAACTGTACCTGTAGTAGTTTTTGAGGGATTCAGGGTTTAAATGGAAAAAATTGGGGCACGAAACAATGTTTTTTTAAGTTTGATGTACAATAACTTTGTTAAATTGGTAATAAATACATAAAAATCAACGAAAATTAATTGTAGAGAATTTAATTCTGAGAAAATTGATATAATCAAAGTCTAAAATAAAACAGAAATAAGTACCAAAAAATCGATTTTATTTCAGTATAATACATTACTAGTTTTAAGCAAAATTAATCAGGTTGGGCCAATTGTACGCACCCTTTTATAATAGATTTTCGAAAATGAGGCCATCATTATCAATAAATTTTGCAGCACGTTTGTGTTTTGCTTTTTGTTGCGTTTCTTAATTTTTCAGGACTTCCCTGTATCTTCACAGCCGAATCCATAATACGGGCAATTAATTCATCACGAGAATTCACTTTTGTCTTGTATACAATGTCATTCATCCATCCCCAGATGCAATAATCCAATGGAGATAGATCTGGTGATCTTGGTGGCCAAGGGTGAGGCCCTCCACGACCAATCCAGTGTCCAAGAAATTGATGATTTAAGTAAGCAGAAACGGCACGTGAAAAGTGGGGAGGTGCTCCGTCATGCTGGAAGTACAAATTTTGTCTGAGATGTAAAGGAACATTCTCTAACAGCTGCGGCAACTCTTCTTAAAGGAAAATGCAAATAGAACTCACCATTTAGGCGTCCAGGTAATATGAAAGGTCCAATCAGCCGATTGTGCAAAAGGCCACACCAGACATTGACGCTAAATCGGTGTTGAAAAGTTATGTTTCCACTACCTCATGTGGATTTTCTTCTGCCCATGAGTGTTCATTGTGCAAGTTATTGACACCATCCCGAGTGAATTGTGCCCCATCCGTAAACAAAATACGCTTGTAGAGTTGATTATTAATATTCAAAAAGTTTCAAAACTCCAAGCGAAGCGGACCATCCCCTAGCTGTAGATGTTGAAACCTTTTGTTTATGAAACGGATAAAATTTGTTTCGATTAAGGGACCTCCACACCGTTGACTGCGAAACTCCTATCCGCCTAGAAATACGTCGTGTACTTACAACCTGGATTGCGATGATCAGCATTAATAACAATATCATCATCAAGTTGGACAGCTCGTTAATAATTGGTTCTAGTACTTGGTAGTGATCCTGTTTCCCGAAGAGTACGAAAAGTTCCTGAAATTGTTTTGGTATCTGGAATCCTCCTATTAGGGTAACGTAGTTCATATTCTTCTACAGCAGCTCTAGCATTATCATTACAGTAACCCAAAATAAAAACCATATCAGCGTATTCCTCTGATGTAAATAAGTAAGGCATTTTTTCGCTGAATAAACAATCGAATTATAACTCACAAAAAATTGCATTTAATAACACGATTCACAGAACCCGATCTCCTGCTGTAGCTTGCAAAACACCACTAATACACAGTTCTAAACGTAACAGTACAGAATACCATTGTTGATCAGCTGTTATTCGTGCGTTACCAACTTAGAAATTAATAAAACAAAAAACTGCATTTCGATGATTAGTAAACAATAATGGGAAAATGTCTGCTTCATTTATTTTCGAACATTTGATGTAAATTTTTATAAAAAAAAATACAACGTAAATAAAACATGATATTTTTATTTACAAACAAATTTATTTAACATTTAATCTTGTTTTTCTCAATTTATCTCATCATTAAGGAACAAACATTTTGTTTTTGTTTTATTTTAACTAAATACCGTACGGTATTTCTTTACAGCTAGTAATGTATTATACTGAATAAAAACGATTTTTTGGTACTTATTTCTATTTTATTTTAGACTTTGATTATATCAATTTTCTCAAAATTAAATTCTCTTACAATTAATGTTTGATGATTTTATGTATTTATTACCAATTTAACAAAGTTATTGTACATCAAAGTTAAAAAAAACATTGTTTCATGCCCCAATTTTTTGCATTTAACCCTGAATCCCTCTAAAAACTACTACAGGTACAGTTCTGAAACCTATTTTATTAGCTTTATCAGGTAAAAATACATAATAATCCACGACATTTCTTACTTAATTAACCTTTCCAAAAGTTCAGTATGGCTTTATTTTACTCTTTATCCAGGAATTCAGGCGAAATCTTTCGCTAGCTGTGACTCGCTAACGAAGCGTTTTCGGACCTATGTTTATATAACATTTTTTCATTATTTTTACTAGTACAATGTGCTGTAGAAGTGGGGGGAGAACTTCATGAATCACCCTGTATATCTAAATTAAACTCATCTACAGGCTGGAATTTTTTTACGAATTTAATTTATATATTAGCAACATGGATCTGTTGGTGTATGTAACTGCATGAAATTTCGCTGACTGTTAGCAAATACTTTAACATTGGCCTTATTTAAAAATTGGCCTTAGTTTACAGCAGAGTAAAATCTCATGACCTTTGAATATGTTACATAATAAAACATCGAGATCATTTACCAGTAAAAAGAAAAACTATTAGAGTGAAAGTCAATGTTAAAGGCTTTTGACAAGTTGTTATTTCAAAGTACTCTTGTGAAATTGCTCCCTTTATACCCCACAAAAACATTCATAATGTAAACTCTGTTACGAAACGTAAATCATCTACAAACAAAATGTATTGTGTGGTTAAATACTTTAACTAATGTCACATGCAGACTTTACATTTTGCGTGAAAATTCTCGCCTACTTAGACAAAAATGTGTTATAAAATTATGTATGTTCAGTATCCTATCACTCAGGAGGGTGACATAATTTCTTTTCTTATCTGCCGGGAGATTTAAATGTTATAGTCTGTGTGATATTCGGCTATCCGCAGGCCATGACAGTAGAAGTACCGCCACTATAGCCCAAGCCTCTGATTGGCCGAGAGCTCCGTGACGGCGACCAATGGGAGAGCAGCAAGCCCCCTCCCTGACTCCTCCCACACTCCAGAGCGATGGCGGATGGTGACATGTGGTGGTGGCATACGACTCCTCCCACACTCCCTTCCCTAGTAGATAAAGAGCGATGGCGGATGGTGACATGTGGTGGTGGCGTGCGGCGCGGCGCGCCATACGACTCCTCCCACACTCCCTTCCCTAGTAGAGCGATGGCGACAGTGCGACCGTAAATGTTCTCTCTCTTTAAGAAACACATTTTCCTAACACAGGGTTTACACGACCGTTATCCCACATGGACAGGGGCTTGGGACTGTCCAGACGTTAAAAGAAACGCCCCCAGGTTAAGGTATTACATAGTACGCATGGTCAGTCCAGAGATACTGGTTGTCACCTCGTGTACTATGTAATACCCCCCTCCCTTATTTAGTGGGAAGAACGGTCCACCTACAGGAAGAAGAGATCCAGGATACCGACAATTGGAACCCTGCATACAGGACACCTTGAAGAGGCGGTGACTGCACGATGGACACAGTACGTGGCCGCAAGTTCTCAGGGCTACGGTGGGAAGTGCAGTTTGGCACACCACGCAAACGACCAGTCTAGCAGACTCCTGTTCCCTTTCAGTCCTTTGCAATCTGATCCTCTGCAACTCCGTTTGGACCCTTTCGGTAGCTTCCACGAGTAGTGTTTCCAGGAATGAACGCAGTACATCCCACATCCGCTTCTGCATGAAGGAACAACAAATCCATGTCTGATTGCAGAAACCGGTCCACGTAGCGTGTCAGATTCGTGAGATCGTTCTGGACCCGTACCACCGCGAAGAGAGCGTGGGATGAAACCCTTAACCCATTGCACTGTCCACGGTTCTCCTGTAGAAAAAGAAGTCTTTCATGGACAATTGCACACCAATCGGTCAAATCGCAAAAGCGTCAATAAAGACTAATTTTCCAACCTGAAAAAATCTAGCGATACGACGTCTCTGCCTATCTTCTTCAAGACATACGGTACAATGACGGGAACAAGGACCGTCGCCAGCGGGTGGATGGTGGTATGGGATCTCGGTGAGATGGATTAGTCAAATCTATAGGTTCATCCTGAGGGGGTCCGTCTATCAGTGCAACGTGGACTGCCTGTAAAATTGTGTGATTCTGTAGATTACGGAAACTAGATCACTGAACACACACACACACACACACACACACACACACACACACACACACACACACACACACACACACACACACAAAAATTCCACTAACCGAATCTGAAGAACTCGAAGGAGGAGGAGTTCTGCGTCTGCAGCTACCGCGTGATGGGAATTCCCAAGGGTCAGATGACTGCTGTAAATAGTAATAAAACGTTACAATCTAAAGATATTGCAAAAAAATACTATATAGTTAAATTACTTTCATTCAAAACAATAACATGTGTGCGAGTCTACTAACCTGTTCTTCTTCTTCTTCTAATAAAGCCTCAAAAAAGTCCTCATCGTGCTGGGCTCCTGGAGAATCGGGTGAATCGGGTATCTGGTGGTGAAAACCACAAAGATAATATTATAGTAAAGATCTTCAGTTTAGCAATCGGATAACAATACAATCGATAAAAAACCAACTTGTTGTTCCATAGTAATAAAACGTTACAATCTAAATACATTGCAAAAAGAACAATATTGTTAAATTACTTTCACTCAAAACCATAACATGTGTGCGAGTCTACTAACCTGTTCTTCTGCTATTAAAGCCTCTAAAAAGTCCTCAGCATGCTGGGCGTCAGGAGAATCAGGTGAATCGGGTATCTGATGGTAAAAAACCACAAAGATAATATTATAGTAAAAATCTTCAGTTTAGTAATCGGATAACAATACAAACGATAAAAAACCAACCTGTTGTGCTTCTCGCTGCCGCTGACCGATAGGAGGAGGAGGAGTCGGCGGTGATCCGATGACTCCAGGCAGTATAGCAAAGAACAACAACAATAACACTGAACAGTACATGTTGGAAACTCAGACTGAGCGATTGAGCGACTGAGCGCTCATATACTAAGCACAGCGGGGGGTGAAGGAGTTGCAAAAATAAAACACTTTGTTTGACTTCGTACTGTTTATTTTAAACTCACTACAGCTGTTGTACAAACCACATGCAAAGTAATTACTTCCATATCCTTACGTCCGCTGAAAGTCCATTAGATCCGCTACACCGAACTCTAAACTTTTTTTGACGTTGTCATCTCTTGCAGATCTTCCTCGTTAAGGCATCTCTCGAACCTAGCAGGCAAAAATGTTACAGCCGTCTTCGATCCATCCTGTTCTATCACCAGCATGACAGCCATCCTGTCAAATTTGGTGTGAACCTTTCCTCGCCTCAAGAATCTTGTATCCTGATTTCCGCGTTAATTCCTTTATTGAAATCTTTGGTTGAATTTCACCCTGCTTTTCGAGGGATGTCAGTTTTGACGAAAGATCCATGATTTCCTGTAAACAAATTCCAAACTATAACAATAATCCGTCACAGAGCCTCTGTTAGCTAAAAATACAAAGTAAAGACATGGTCACCTACCTGTAACGGATACGATGATCACGATACGTAGAGATTGACTGTGACTGTCAGCTTTTCTCGCGATATTTTATACCTGATTGGAAAAGGTGGGAGGTATCCAAGGTGCAATACCATGTATGGTAATAGGTGTCACATTTAGACTGGAATGCAGCGTGTAAAATTGGCCAACTACTCCGTCACCCCTGTAGGCTTTGTGCCATGCAAACACCCATATATGGTAATCGCTGTCATATTTAGACTGGAATGCGGTGTATCAGGTTGACCCACGTTTCCATCACCACGGTAGGCATTGAGCCAGGCCGTAGGGGTCTCGGCGCGTTTTTTTATTATAGTGAGTTTCCCCAGGAGGCCTAATCTCACTTAACAAAGAACACTGAACACGTTCAAGTTCTCAACTCAATGCCGAAACCTCTCCGTGTCACCTCTCTTTGTCTTGGGAGTGGGCCCCAACCATCGCCCACTCTGTCGTGATGGCCACTCCATAACAAATTTGCCACCTCCGAAAAAAATAAACTTTTTTTTTGTGTCCTTGCGAGACCGTTCAGCGAGTTCGTTTAAGTTCTCAACTAAATGCCGAACCTTTCCGTCTCACTGTCAAGTACTCGCAAAAACTTTTATATTTTGCAAATTTTTTTTTAGCCCACGTGAACTTTGAAGTTTTCAACTTAATGCCAAACTCCTCTGCTCTCGCAAATGGCTTTTCCTCTTCCACGTGTCAGGAGTAGTCCTCAACTTAATGCCGAACCCCTCCTCCTTCCGAGAAGGGTTTTTCTTTACTAACCTACAATATACTACATCGTCTAAGGCGGACGCGACAAGTCACTTTACTTGGTGAAAGCCTTTCAATATGACTTGTCTCATCCAGGTGAAGCTGAAACAATCTCTCAGCAAGTTTCATACAAGCCACTTTACTTGGAGAAACCTTTCAATGTGACTCGTTGTAAACTTACATAGGATGTCCCATTAGCGGATTCAGATTCTCAGCAAGTTACCCAGAAGCCACTTTACTCGGTGAAGCCTTTCAATGTGACTCATCAAACACTTACAAAGAATCGGTTATAGACCACTTTACTCGGTGAAGCCTTTCAATGTGGTCTAATTCTTCTAGCTGGAGTTTCTACGGAAACATATCACGCTTCATCACCATAATAACTACTATGGTCCTGAAGAAACTTTCCACTAAGTTGTTGGTACAATAGTATGTAATCCCAGTCCAACTGTTCAGCAAAATCGTGTATAAACTGTTCTGAAAGAACCTGGTGACGACTTATTTACTATCCAACAGTAGGTGTCAAAGTTCGGTACCATTTCACGCAAAAAGAATTCAGGAAGGCGAGCATTCTCTAAAACCATGGTCCAAATTACTTTATGCTGAAATATTCTCAACATGTCAAAGGAAAAAAAAGTATTATAGTTTGCCGATAAAAGCCTCCAATTTAGAAAGCGACTAAATTTCAAAATTGAAGGCATCAGTGAGGCACTCCGACAGGAGCTTTTGGCTCTCGAGAAATTAGGTCCCAAACATCAGCGGTAGCAGCAGCCGTACTCCCCATGCTAGCACGATGTAATCTCAACAGTGACCGTTAACAGAATGACTACTAAGTGGACTGGTGAACCTGTTTTTAATCAGGATTTCAAAACTACATTTAGCAGCGTGCATTGCACACCGTACATCTTCATCACGGTCATTATGTTGCGGTAAGGAGCAGGAAAATCGATGCGTTCCTTTACGACTGCACAACGTACTATTTTCGTCACATGTCAAGTTATCTAGCTCGTAAACGTTATTGTGAAATTGTCTTAAAAATTTCAACCTTCTCGTGTCCGCGTGTATAAATTATAGTAAAAGGCTTGCACAAATTGCGAATGACACGACCGCAGTAAAGGGAAATCACCTTCTTCCCACAAGATCTTGTGGTAGTTCTTTTCTAACCACAGAGCTGTCTTTCGCATTTTCTTGTTTAATTTCTCCCGCGGAAATGGAGGTTTGAAAACAATTTGACATTGCAATGAATTAGACACAATTGCAAATTCTTTTATTATAAACTGCTTTTTATTACCTTGAAAAGCTTGAAATTCAACTACTGCCGCATTCATTACCTCTGGGATTTGGCCAAACGTTTGTAGCACTGGACGTCATCAAATAAGTCTATCGCAAAGGTGACGTGGTAAAGCCTCAGGCGGATCAACGTAACCCTCGTCCGGACTTCCGTTACTAGTCAGAGCTAACACATCACTGACGTAAGATCTCAATAGATCCTCCGTTAAAAACAGCTCGTTGATTTGACGTGTTATGCAGGGCAGACAGTTGGTGAACTGTGTCCACTCGTCTACGGACAGAGTTAATGTATTCTTTCCGTCGTACAGTACAACGTACTGCTGACCAAACACCCTGCGTACTACCATATTTTCTCCACTTTCGCTTTTAGAACTCCTGAATCTATGCACGCCTGTCGATTCCAAGAGACCAGTGATTTGGTTCGCGCACCCTAATAAAATGTTGAACATTTCCGGTTTCCAAAACGCAAACGTTCCCCTTTTTACCCTTCATCAAGATACCGACACCATTGTCGTGATCAACAAACAATCCTACAATCAAGTATTTGGAACAATCAGGATTCAAAAAGTAAAGAGGACTTTAGAAACACTCCGGTAACTAGATTCGGGAGATTTCGTTTTGGAGCTTTTACGGATTGATTTAATCTTGTCTATTTCCATCGGTTGACTCACCAGCTGCTTCTCCTCCTCCTCCTTCAACACAGCAGCAGCGACAGTAGCCTGTATGTCTTCACTCTTTCGCTCCATGATCACGAATGACTCTGTACACTTTGAGCAAACCTTTAAGTACCTGACGTATTAGTCACTGACTTATACAATTACATATCTCCTCCTTCTCCCCCTCTCCCTCTTCCATAGACGATACCGTATAGTCACTATCATCTTCTATGACATCGTCGTCGTTTTGCACAGTGTTATCGTAAATTTCATTTAACAGTCTGAATATTTCATCTTTCCGCCTGTCAATCATTACACATACACAAGTGTCTGGTACATCTTGACAATCCGGTGTGTGGTATATGCACATTCGCAATAATGCATGTAGCCGTCACTTGTTCGTTTCATTGTTGTTAACTGGTGATTCTGGATTAGTCTACGGATTTCACCGACCAAATCAAGGGACGATATTTATCTTCCGTGAACCTTCCATCGTGGCGTCCAATTTGAAACTGAAAGATTCTGTCATTTGAATCGTGTTTTATTCACGTTACATCATCTTCTTTACCGTGCCCTTGAGCATTGTGTAAACGAAATACGAGTCATGAAGCAGTAGACAGTAGGCTGTGGTGTTGGCCTTGAAACGCTTCCGTAGCCTCAAATTCTATCCGCACATCGACAGGTCCAGGACTTGGACCGAATCATTTTGGCATCATCGTGAACAATCAATCACATACAGAGGTGTTTTATTTTTAAACGTGTCCAGACTGACGTCAGGCCACCGACGACCACCTAAATCGCCATAATAGGAGTTTTGAAATCTTACAAACATTTCGTAGAATATAGCTGCGTCTCCGTGAATGTTGTCATAAGGGAAAATATTGTGTATTTAAATATAGACGGATGTTCGATAACTTACAACTGTCAAACAATGACATGTCTTTCTTTAAGTTGTTTTTTCCTTTCTGTCTGGAAAGCTACAATCACGTATCGTGGTTTCTCCAATTGAGAAGAGGTTTTTATAGTCCATGATTGACGTTCAGTTTGCGGCAGTACAGGGTATTCATGCAACTCCCACGATCTAAAACGGTATATGTATTGGAGTATCTTTTTCAACTAGATGTAGGATTTTAGCACGAAACAAGTCGGATACAGAGATGTGAGGCACCCGCCAGTACAGATTGGTGATCTTCAACGCGTGAGTCACTGCATCCTCGCTAATAATAGCGTTGGCATCTGTCGCCGACCGCAGCAGTATCAACTCTTGTTTTACATTCACAATTATTCGCTTGTAATCCTCTGCGAATCCCAACAACAATCTTAAAGGTACAGAAAACGAGAATTTGTCCATTTCTCTCTTTCCACCGGGGCCGAACCAGCATGCATTTTCCAGATTCTTTTCGTCTTCTGCACGAGCTGATAATATATTTTTTAAGGAACTGGCTATACCTAAATTCTTTGTGCGATCAATTTCCACACCGCCAATCTCGTATCGGATATCATCAAAGAGAAAAGCGATAGCATTGTTAACCAAAGACACTTTAGCATCTGTTGTACCGTCTGCTTTCTTACCGCTTACTGTACCCATAACGTGTAGTGTACTTTCGAAAGGAGCTGTTATTAAGTCCTGATAACTGATTGGTATCCGTATTTTCATCGTTATTATTAAACGTGGTTGAAGCATACGGATTATGTGTGTGATATTCCAGTCCGGTAATGATTTCATTGTACTCAGCGGGACTCTCTATATCGAGCATTTCCACGAATTGCGCCGGTGTTAACTTTAAAGCCAAGAGAGCGCAATAAATTTGCGTTAGCAGAAGTTACCACTATCAGGCGCGGCGGTCTAATGACCTTAATTATGTTCACACCCTCCTTAAATACTAGACCCATGAGCACCCACTTTCTTTACATGCAACCTCAAAGATAACGTTTCACCTCTGAGATTCACAGGATTGTTGTCTTGATCTTTAAGCTCGACATTTATGGTGTGCACCTTCTGAACGTTGAGTGGTAAATAAATCACTGTACCAGGTGTCTCGACTATTTTATACCCCGGCTCTTACTTGTGGAAAGAACTCGTGAATAACGTGACTCTCTACACCGTTATCAAACGAGCCGCGAACAACGTTGCACTCAACTCTTATGCTGTTCACCTTGAGAATATTCACAGGCAGGTCTGAAGTGTGTACTTTATTAGCTTGCAGCACCTTTTTGCTGAAGCCCAATATCGATGCAATTGTGCCTTTCTTGCTGAAATCAATCTGCACGTTGCTTTTAATCTCGGTCTTAAGAGTATTGTTATTTGCATTCAAGCGGACTGTGATCCCTCCGGTAGTCTCCCCTGTATATAATTCGCAATATCTTCTACTTCGTAAGAACCTTCCTCAAACATTATCACTTCATCATGGTTTCCGTAATAAAATTTATCGTTTACATTCTTTTCAATATTGGGAATGGAATTGAATGTGCTCAGATCTATCAATCCAATTACGTAATCGCCATCACTGGTGTCGTATGGAGGAAATACGTCACAAGTTATTCTTGAACCTTTCCCGCTCAGGCAAAACATTCTTTCCGCTGAGAAACTCTAAGCACAGATGTCCACATACAACTGAATCAATCCCCTGACGACTTTGATAATTATACTGTATATCAGCGGTGGGTCCGAAATAGTATATGAGTTCCCAAGGAGGGCGAAGATTTCCGAAACTGTCAAAATAGCTCACGTTATGCCGGCGTTTTCTGTAGCAAACCCAATGAGTACCGTCACCGTAACTTGAGTCCAGATTAACTATAGCTGACTCGTATTTTCTAGGCCCTGTTTGAGGTAAACGTGTCACGCATAAACACCCCTCTAAAATTGGGAATGCTTAGTTGTTTAGCGTAGTGGATCAACTCGAAATTTGTCAACGGTCTTATCGGGATCGAGATTTTTTTTTACAAACAACTCCTCTTCTTTTTTCTAACACCAGCCCCCTCTTTGGATACGGTTTTAGGTAAAGGCCCCTACCTTTCGTCTTTCCGCTCTTCTTAACAACTTTCCTTCGTCTTTTTCCACCACCGAAAGCCGTTTTAGCTTTCATCGCACCAGTTACAGCTAAAGCAGCTGCTCTTTCACCTAAAGTCGCGTCTGACGATTTTACTCTATCCCAAGCCCGCTTTGCCAACTCTTTGTCTGCTTGATTGCGATGCTCCGAGTCACTGTATTTATCGTAAGCTATATCGTGAATACGGCAGGCATCATCCAATAAATTCACCCCCTTCTCACCCCTAGCGATTCTTTTTTTCAAAAATGTGCCAGGTCCGCAGAAGGAATAGCTGGGGATGTGTGCTTCAAAAGGTAGAAGGTCAATCGCCTTGTTAATAACACTAGAGATAACCACCTCCTGCTCCTCCGATGGTTCGCTTTCGTCTGACGGACGACCCCTTGCGCTTTGCCATTTTATCCGCGCCGTGGCTAAAACCAGACTGCAGTGTATGCCTTGCAATCACAGTTTATATAATTAGTCTTCCGATCTCATTATTTTCGTTTTGGAGTTTAAGAAAAACGGATCAACAAACGTTTGAACGAATCCACTGGTCTTTAGCGACCGATCTAACACTATCACCAGGAGGAGCGAGACGTATATAGAAACTGTAAAACACTTCACTTAAGACACGAACGAGATAGTTCATTGTCACAGCATCTTGCATTTCGGTAGGGTCTGCAACTAACCCTAACTTTTTGTTTGCAAACTCCCAACCGTCTTGCTTCTTTGTAACTGTGTTTGCGTTGAAATAGTTGAGCGTCACAGCGTCACGAAGCTCGACAGGATCGGCCACTAGCTTTAGCCTTTTGTTTCCAAGCTCCCAACCATCCTGCTTTTTTTTTATTGTGTTATTTTTTGAAGTAACCGAGTGTTAACGCGTCATCGTTTTGTTTAGGCTCCCCAATTTGATGTAATCTAAAGCGATGAAACTTGTAAGATTTATCCTTTAAATCTTTTGACGGTATGTGTTCGGCCAGTTGAGCGAGTGGTAGAGCGTCTCATATGGCCTTGTAGCTTTACTTATATTGCTCAATCTCTGTTTCCGACAGTCAATTCCATCTTTCCCGATTATCACCGATTTACTGGTCAGCGTTTGTAGATTTACGGCGTCGAGATCATCTTCTGGACTTTTTACATGTCTTAGCCGCTTCCCGTTAATGTCGTAGTCACCTTCGGTCGTCAGCTTGAATCCATCTCCTTTCGGTCCTCTTAACCCGCCTTTTCCAAACTGCCTGGATCGCCGTCCAAAACTTGTCAACACTCATTGTGCAAGTGATGACGAGTCACGAATTTTACTCTTTATAAATATCTTATCCCAGTCGATATATGTATGTGCATCAACGTTAAAGTGTGCTTGAAACCTACCAACAGCTACGGTACTGTGTACTCTATTGATCCAATGGAACAATTGAACCGCTAAAAGTTTCATAGAATTTTCTTGTGAATCTTTCAAGCTGTTTAACTTGTCGGTTAAAGTAGCTAAAAGTTTCATAGAATTTTCTTGTGAATCTTTCAAGCTGTTTAACTTGTCGGTTAAAGTAATCATTTCGGTTTGCAGAGCTCCTAACTTACTGATCAACGTCTGTAGATTAACAGCGTCTAGTTCATTTTCCGGGTTCCCTAGATTTCTTAGACGTTTTCTCTGCACGTCATAGTCACCTTCGGCAGTCACATTGAATCCCTCGCCTTTTCGGACTTTGTTTAGCCTTTGTACGCTTGAAGCGTCGTCCAAACTTGTCCACACTCATTTTACAAGTGATGAAGACTCTTCCTGTACATTGCTCTTTATAAATATCTTATCCCAGTCAATATATGTGTTTTCATCAGCATCTAAGGCGGTGTGGAAGCGAGCTGGAGGTACGGTAGTGTGTATCTTGTTGATCCAGTGAAAATAGTTGAACTGCTAGACGTCTTATAGCTTCTTCATTTCTATTTTGTAAGCTGTTTATTTGATCCTGCTGAAATAAGCGCTTGATTTTGAAGGGTTGAAATTTGAGAGTACAGTCTTCTTACATCTTTCTTTAGCTTTTTGTTTACAGTATTCATAACTCTCTGGATGTCTTGCTTCTTCAGATATTGTGGTCTCTGACCAAACTTATTGACGGTCATCTCATCAATGATCTGAATCTCGCGTTACCATCACCTGATATAGTCTTTGATTCTTTCAATTCTTCAAGGATATTTATAATCTCGTTTCTTGTGGTTCGTGTTTCCAGCTTCAGCGGATGCCACCAACAGCCTAAGACGGTCGCACAACTCATTTGGATCGTTCCAGTAAACCGTATCGGGATCTGATAGTGATTTAGTCACACTATGAGCTTTCCTGTCAGCTCCAGAACCCTTAACTACTTTTGGAAAATAAGTCTGAAATTACATACTTATACTTTAGCGACGTGTTGCGATTGATAACTCCATTTGGGTTTATAGTTTCTTTTATGAGCGCTAGTTTTCTTCAGTATATCTTTGTAAGCGATTTTGTCTTCGTCATTGTAGATTTCATCATCCGGTATTCGCTTGAAAATCAACTCGTACAGACCCTCTTGTGGCTTATTACGCCACATCATCTATTCGAATACTACCGTCCTCATCAAACTGCAATTCCTTATTGCCAACCATTAAAGTATTTTTTTCGTAACGAGGACCGTAAAGATGGTCAATTTTAGATGAACGCCCACCCAAATCCTTCATAAGCTCTTGCATGTACTTTCTGGTCAACGGATGAGCAAAGCTATCAGCGATATATTGGGACGCCGTCTGTAGACCCGTAGGTGTTGAAAGCATTTTTGTAATTTCGTTGTTTCCACCATCACCTTTGTCGTCTGTCTCAAACACTTCTTCTGCTCCAGAATCAAGTCTAGTGGAGACCGATGGTTTTAAATGAGGAAGATTAGGCGAAGAAAATACATTTGGTAGAAACTCTGAGTTTTCATCATCGTCATCATCTGCATTATCTTCCTCTTTCTTGATTTCCTTCTTGACATCGGTGTGTAAAGTGCGTGTCTCCTTGGTGTCACGCAATTCCTTGATCAACGGCTGGTATTGCTTTTCAAAACATCTCCTCGGACTCCAATTCACCCCGCTTAAACCGATTATACTTTTGTTTTATAGATTTCTTTAATTTTGATATCTCCGTCATAAGCTGCTTCTTGTTTCGCGTCATGATTGACACTGAACCCACAGCCTGTTATCTGTTTATTTATATAGGATTTCCTCATATGCAAATAATGAGAAGTATCGATCAATCTGCACTCTAGTCTCTTCATGGTAGTTCTACCTGTCTAAAAAATAATGCCCGCTTCTTGTGTTTTCTAATGTAACGAATCACTTCTTTAAGTGAAACACCTGAGGACAGTGGTAGGCCAGAATAGTATCTGTCACTTTCACGACTGAATCTAGGAATACGTTCACGTCGTGATAGGTCTTTGAAGATAAAAGTCCTTTTTATACCGCCTCGCCATTGGGGTATTTCAGCAACAGTGTACTGGTCGTTCGCTATCGTTTTGTCCATATACCTCTTCAGATCCTGAATAGGTCTTTCCCACGTCAGTATTGTGCAATAGGTATGAATTTAGGAGCAGAAACTCATCTGAGTTTGCACCGGTAAATTCGTGCCAAACTACTAAATAGTTCTGGTCGTGTTATTCTGTACTCACCGGATCCCTCTACTAGAGAGAGAACCGAATTTTTTACACTCCAAAAGGTACCGTGGGTAGAGCACGTCTTATGAAACTCTGTTGTGTACAGTCCTTGACATAAGTTATTCACTGCAGCAAACGTCTTCCCCCGTTTTCCCTGTATACTACCAGGAGTTGGCCCGTAGTGTACGTTGTAGCTAACGTCTATGTAACACTGTGAACGTAGCGCGCGTCTGTACACTGTTACAGGTGATCTAATCGGAATGCTGCGACCCGTTAACACTATACACTTGGCTGCGTAAGGAATACTACACCCATACTTCAACATTCTCAAGTATATCTGAGTAAAGTTTAAACTACCGTGAGCGTTACTAAGTTTCAATATCGGTTTGCCAAAATAGGTCTGGAAACGGTTCTGAACCGAGACAATAAGTTTCATGGGTTCACGCACAGTACCGTTTAGCATGTCTTCGTGGTAAATTACTAATTCTATTGGAACACCCCTCTCCTGACATTCGACGATGAACGATATCCATTTTTCACGGTTGTATATACGCTCGTCCGACGAAATCATTAACAATACTATCGGTGGTAAACTGCGACTGTAGACACCCTGTCTCTTGTGACGCCAACACCTCCTGTTATAAGCATCACCGTGTTTACCACGTCTACTGCAATAGTTCCCGCAAAATCCTTTCTTATCCTCATAATACCATGTACAGAGATTCGAGCGGACTTTTGCCGGTCTCCTGACTCCGTCGCTATTGACGCCTGTATATTTTCCAATATCATTGTAATAATAGATCCGCGCACTCATAGTGACTCAAGAAAAGTGTCAACAACCAATACGGTACCGCCCTTTATAAATGTCACGGTCTTTGTCAATGACTAGAAACCCGTGGTTTACTGTCGTTCCAAGCTTTAGCGCACACCTTTTTTAAATGAGTCGAAAGGCATATCTGTATTGACGTGATCGGCGTAAAACATGTTTCAGATTCATATCGTCCTGCTTAAATATAATTATAAAAATTAGTGTTATCACGTATCAAACTGCTTAGGAATACGACTGTAGGTCTGACCGAGATAGAACACATCAATATTGTTGTGTCTGCCCATAGTGAAATAGGCTCTAATGTTGTCATGCTTTTCACAGGCTATGTCATCAAACACCATGATTGAGTTTTTTTTGGCGTCACTAGGGTTTATCACAGTGCTGTTATCGTCCGATGGAAAGTACCCGATCTCTTTAGGTAACACTTTTGCAAGGAATTTATATTTAGGCTGATACAGTGATTTAGAAAAAACGTATATGTTCTCATAAACCAATCCATTGGGATCAAACAAGAGGTTGAACAGCACGTTAGTTTTGCCACAGTTGGAAGGTCCGGGCAATAATACATCGTATCGAGTTTGGCAACAGGGGACCGTGCTTACTACCTATTTTGGTCATGTCACCTCCCCCAGTAACAAACCGATCAAAATTAGACACGGGAAGCTCCACGGATTGTTTTACTACACGCATTGCAACAGATACTGAATGCATCACAGGAATGGCTAAATTTAAATATAGTCACCGCTCTCTCTCTCTCTCTCTCTCTCTCAAAGAATGTCCTTTCTGTCAATCCATGTGTCACTTGTTTTATCAAATCCTGCCCATCTAACTAGTACCTTGTCTTTCTTTCTTCTCAACACTTTTTCAATTAAATAAACGTTTCCCGTGTTCGCCTTGGCCAGTTCAGGCTCATAAAATCCACCTTTCAAGATGGTTCCTTGTGAGTCTTGCAGGATATAAGTCTTGGGATTTGTCGGTTTTACAGCGTACACTGTAAATATTTCATTTGTCCAATTAGGTAAATAACCTTTTTGAAAAAACACGTTTGTACTTACTTATTCTCACTTTATCGTTCACACTAAATTTGGCCTTTAGGTGTTCTTGTTCTCTGGGTTTTTTTTGCACGATTTATGCGCTCCAGAATGGTTTTCACATGTTTTTGTCGTACATCTTTCGGTTTCATACCGATGGTTCTGTGAATAGTAGCATTGTAACCCTTAACTATTTTCGGCAAAAGACTAACCCATTCGTAAACTACCTCGAGCAGTGAATATTTTCCACATTTTCTCTTTTAATGTTCGGTTGAGGCGTTCAACTATGCTAGCCTTGAGTTCGGAATATGTATTGAAGTGATTGATCCCGTAATGCATCATCATCAATTTATTAATGTGACCGTTGAACCATTCTTTACCCTGATCAGTCTGGAAGTTTCTTCATCTTGTGTTTTTGTAGAATGGGTTCCAGCGCTTTAGCTACCTCCACTGCTGCTTTACTTTTTAACGGTACAGCTATTGCGAATTTTGTCAGACAGTTTATAATTGTCAGTATATACTTCATCCCCTTGTTTTCACCAGCGTACGGTATCATCTCCACGAGATCTGCCTGGTAAAGATCGTCCTTACCTTTCAGAGTGACACTTCGTCTCCTGAAATTACGACGAACTGGCCTATGTAGCTCGTTAGCTATTGCTTGACGTCTCTCCATTTTGAAAATGAGAAGAATGTGGCAGGACTTTTATATTTAACCCCCAAATTCTACAGCCCCTCCACCGCTGTAGACCGTGGCATGCTCCAAAAGACGCTAGTTCATGCCTCCGATTTATCCCCCTAGTATTACCGTTTCGGTTGTTCACAATCAGCATATAGACTGTAAACAATTCGACCGGAAATACCCATACAGCTCCATCCAACGCTGTATGCTGTGGTGGGCAGCCGAGTTCCCACCTCCCTTCCTTGCATCACGGTTGCTACCGTGTTACAAGGGTATTTCATCACATTTACACCTTCAATCAGGTACGGAACATGACCGATATTGAAGTACTAGATAGCGTGACAGGAGATGACATTAGAATTTGGAAAAGCTCAACGGTTTGAATTACTTCATTTCCCTCGTGGAAGTAGTAGCTGAGAACGATTAGGATGCAGTTTTTACACTGCAGAGCTTGGGTAAGGTTGGATTCAGCAGGGTCTTAAATACGTGTCCATGGACAAAAACTATTGCATATTCTGAAGACTGCGAGTCGAGATACGACTGCAGGATGAAACAATGCTTTTGAAACATATACTGACGTGAACACATGTACAATAATAATAATAATTCCCCACATCTAGATCTACCGGAGCACTTTTAAGAGGTGGTGGTCACTCGAGATAACCGTCCAGTGAAGTTTTCACACATCTACATGCGTGAGTCCTCCCACCTTATATGGTCACATCTCACAGAGACCGAAGGAAAAGTTTGTTTCTACAGTGTTTAGACCAACCTCCTCATCACCCCGGCTCTGGAGTCTATATTTAGATAGTGCATCTATGCAGGAGATGCACCGCCACATGTGGTGACCACATGCAGTTGCTGGTGTTTATAATTGTGGGTCGTCTCACTCAGTACTGTGTTCGCGCCAACTCGAGATGATATCAGTAATTATTGCTGCTTATTCTTTGTATTTAAGTGTTATTGACCTGTTGTCGACTCCATCACAACCACCGTGTCCCCTTTCGAGATCGTCCTCATTCACCTCTTCAACAGTTTCCTGGGGTAGTGTTAGTAGTGGATGGGAGTTTTTGATTCAGGACTCAGAATCCGAGAGTGGATATTCAATACAGGAAGAAGAAGAAGAAGACGAATTCGATTTGCGTGATGGCGGTGACTGGAACGGCTGGAGAGAGTACTAGGATAACGGCTACTAGACTTCCAAAAGGGTGAGTTATTTTTATTGTTGTCTCCGATTATCATTAACAGATCACTACATTTCACTGTGATAATGTTTCCGTCTCTAGTACACCAAATACCTCCTTTAGACAGCTGAAGATTCCAACTCTAGCTGGTTTTAGATTTTTTACAATAAACCGTACGGTAAAGTACCATATTCACCTTCACGCTTGCGTTTTGGGCCAGTAATTTTGAAAACCTTTGTTTCTTTGACGGTCACTATCTGTCTAGACTTTGTTCTCCTAATTCTGTTTTCTTCAATATCAAGCGTTACCCAGGTTTCACTAAGAACCATTTCTTTAAGTTTTTCAAAATTTAAATTTTTGGAAGTTTTCAAGTTAAGAGTCAAGCCCTTAATTTTGCAGACACATACAAAATCATTTTTGTTTGTAGAAAAAACACGGTAAGCGTACGTCTTTGGACCACCGGAAACGAATTCGATAATATATGAACCGGGACCGTAGTCTTTAGCCAGCTCGTCTGTCATCTGCCCTAGATAGTCACCGGTATTTACTCTGTATAAACCATTTTTGTATAGGTACACAACGCTATCTGTATCGTAGTACAATACTTGTTTACCCAGTGCTTCCAGGTGATCATAAAGCTTTAATCGGGCTTGACTTGTAGTGTAGGCTGCTAGGACAACGTTTACCGTACTTAATGATTCGCCAACCTCCTCTAGATGTTGCCAACTGACCAGAACAACGTCTTCACTGACTTCCTGTATTGTGTTGACGATAACTCCTGAGTCCATGCATAGTCTAAAGAGTTCTTCAGGATCCCTTGTGATGAGAGTCTTTGTTTGGTTTTCCCTTTGACCAAACTTGCCCCAAAACGAGTTAAGCATTAGTTTTGCGAGAGAACGGAGACCTTCGTTTTTCTCTATTTTAACTGGATCTAGTCTGATTCCTTCGTGCTCGAAGTAGTCTTGAACATACCTCTCTCTATCCTCATCTGTGACGCACCAGGAGGGATAGCCAGATGCTTCTTGTTTTATCTTTAAGAATTTATCTATAAATTCAGTGAACAGTCCACCTTCTTCGAAGGTGGCCATCTTGTACTCCCACAACTCGTACATTTCGACAACTTTGTAGCTTTTTTCAACTGCTCTGCGTATTTCATCCATCGTCCATGTGCCAATCAACGCCCTTTCGTCGTCGCTATGTTGACATTCTCCGCTGTTGAGCTCTTCGCCGCAATCATTGCACAGTACGAACATTAATTTGTCATTCATTCGAGCTGGAAGCACTGGGTGGTACAGATCTTTTGGAGGAAGCACTTTGCACTTTAGAAGACCCTCAGCTTGCATTCCCCTTTCCCTGCACTCTTTGTCACCAATGTAGATGGTAGGATGGGAAATCGCATATTTGCCCCGTTTACAGACGTAGGGATAGAGGGAACATACGTCTACGTAGTGTATTTGCTCATCTTCCGTACACCTGTGGTATGTCATCGCATTCCCCGTCCTTCCTCCGAAGAAAGCGTCTCGGGGATTGAGCGGTAAGGTTGTCAACACGGGATGATTTTCCAAATGTGTGAGATCTCGATCTCTTTTCAGATTGTTAAATCCGCATTGCCACATCTCTACTAGTTCGTAGGGGGTTCGAGAGAGTTTTTCCATTTTGGCTTTTGTCCTCTCGTATCTCAATTCGAGGGTGTCAGATGGGTCTTCTTTCAGAGGCTCTTCTCTTTTGTACGGAAAGCACTTTGGGCAACCGTGGTAGTAGCAACCTTGAAACTCATATATTCGCGCCCCATCAAAACCATCCACCTTCATCCCCTCGATTTTAACCTCCCGCTCTCGACCAGCATGCTGGATCCTCACACCCCGCTGCTCTTCCTCATAAGCTAACCACTGGAGTGCAGCAGACGACTGGGTATCCACCAACCTGTATCCTTTCTTCGGTATTATGCCTATTGTCTCTGGCTTCAAGAAATTACGTCTAAATGCCAGGTTACACGCGCTAGCTATAGTGACAGCCTCTAAAAATGGGTCAACATTGCATTCGGATATAAAGAGTGATCTAAATTTAATACAAGCTTTAGCCAAGATGTCAACATCAGATATACAATATTCAATTAATTCCTTCTGGAAGTCAAATACATAGTTATTGCATACCTGCTCGTTGTGCCACTTTTCAAAGTCCTTGTTGTTTTTCTCAAACATTGAATCAGGACAGTAGTACTCTTTTGCAGGTATAGGTCCTGTGTAGTTCTGGTTCGCGAGTGTATTGAAGAGATGCGGAAAGTAGCCTTTTTTCTTTTCAGGGCCTAAGTCGAAGGCTTTAGGTAGGGCAGACAAAGCCATTGGAAAGTAGTTGAGGGAGTCTATAAAACGTACATTGTCAAGCTCCATCAATATCACTTTAGTCCCCCGTGTGATGACTTCTGGAGTAAAACTTTGTTTGTTCTAACACGTATTTCAAGACAAACTGGAAGTCGAACCCTTGTCCATTGTGGGCAATAACGCAAACGTCTTTGTACGGTTTGCGCACTTCCATTACGTAGTGCATAAAATTAGATATTGGGTCTTGTTCAAAGATTTTTCTACGCTGCACGCAGCTGTCACAAGACTCGTTGCTGTGTATGCACCGGTTACAATACTGTTCAGAGACACACAAATTAACTTTGTGTACCTTGACGTTGGGGTCACTCTCGAGGCAATCATCCTGACGAGTCTCCAAGTCAAAGAATATGTATAAAAAATTGTCGGTTTTAGCGGATGCTTTATTTTGACGCATATAACATTGGTGGTTTGAGGGTTTGAAAGCAGTGCAAACGCTGCAATACACCTCACCGCATTCGTGGCTTGTTTTCCTTAGTCTTTTGTTTATGAGTTTACCGCAGTCTAGACACATTTTCACGTTTCTACATAGGTCACTTTGATGAGCGATGAAGCAGCGTTGGTTTTTAAAGTGACGATTACACTCAGGACAAGTTATTCCCGCATGCTCGAGCTTGCAGGGGGGTGAGATTGTGCTACAAGCAGAGCAAATTGTTGAGCATCTGTGTTCTCCTTTATGTTCATACGGCACATGGCAGGCTTCACAGTAAAAAATGACATGAAAAAGCTGCGGTCAAGTTGGTAATTACATTGTAGTGACCAGTCGTGAAAGTGAAACAAACAAGTTGATGTTGTACAATGCGTCATTATTATTTCCACTAAAGTATACATCACGGCCTTTTGTATTATAACTATAAACTGTTATCTTGTATTTCTTTAAGTGGTCTTGAAATTTTTCGAGTTCTGCTATTCCAGCCCCTTCTTCTTCAGCGATATTAACTCGAGCTTTTGCCATTAATTTTTGAGCTTTTAGTGTTTGCCTCTGACGTCTGTCTTGACGTATAGCTTTATACTCCGGATCCTTCTTTACATGGGCTTTGCCTACGACTAGAGCTCTGGGTAAACATAGATTGTCTTTATTTTCTACAACGACAATACCCTTTCGATTTTT
Organism: Homalodisca vitripennis; assembly: GCF_021130785.1. Lineage (NCBI taxonomy): Eukaryota > Metazoa > Arthropoda > Insecta > Hemiptera > Cicadellidae > Homalodisca > Homalodisca vitripennis. The sequence continues at coordinate 37,924 of NW_025777663.1, read as the reverse complement.
GCATTCTTCGCTATAGTTGCTGTACTTACCGGGTCTATTTCTACCTCTACCGATAGGAAGGCTGACAACAGTACAGGTCACCTGGAATGTGTCACTAGACGTAATGGATTCGGCATTACTCTGGACTATCCCACCAAATATCTGCCATAATATATCAAGTGTTACGTCAGCGGCTGGTCTAAAGGCTACATAGCCCGGTTCTTTATTTTTGAAATTTAAACTGGTCAGTGTGAAACCTAGATAGTCTGTGTCTGAAGCGTTCACCTTCATACGATCTACAACTTCTTCAAACCCTCGCTTGATCCAATCTAACTCGGTCGTACCGACAGGGGGTCTGTTAAACTTGAACGTAGTTTTCATGCCGTACAACCTGAACTTTCTGACGTAAGTTTGATTGGTGTTTACAATATGTACAGGCTCTACATTATTTACCGACATAATGGAATCCGGAATGCTTAGTTCTGTAAAACTGATATGTTATTAAATTATTTTGGGACTAAACGCAATTCTATACCGGTTTAACGCGGTTAACGAAGCCGTGGTATTTATACAGCTTGCAGGTGAGTATTTGTTAGCCAACTAGAGATAGAGAAAAATTACCTATGCGAAAAGCAGCCAAAACAAGAATGCTACAGCACAGAGGTTGTGGTGCTCTTTTTATACCATCGCCCACATCAATCCATCTGGCATCTATATATAACTAGCCAACAGTTGCAACTGCTATATCAAGCCTCCCCGGAATGCACGCATGACTATTTATAGCACGAGGTGATGCAATCAACCACACTGCTCTTTTGGAATGCATCCACTCTCCAGCTGGCGGACCGCCGCCATGTCACCATCGGCCCCCCGCCCATCGCTACCGTCACTTAGTGTCCCTACCTTCCAGACCACCGCCACATGTCACTATCCGCCATCGCGCCATGAACCTCCGAGGGAACCACATCTGTCACCATCCGCCATGACTACCGCCATCGCTCTAGTAGGGAAGGGGAGTGTGGGAAGAGTCATCTGGAGCGCAGCTCCCTACCACATGTCACTAATCGCCATCGCGCCATGACCCTTCGAGTGAACCACATCTGTCACTATCCGTCATGACTGTCGCCATCGCTCTACTAGGGAAGGGAGTGTGGGAGGAGTCGTATGGCGCGCCGCGCCGCACGCCACCACCACATGTCACCATCCGCCATCGCTCTTTATCTACTAGGGAAGGGAGTGTGGGAGGAGTCGTATGCCACCACCACATGTCACCATCCGCCATCGCTCTGGAGTGTGGGAGGAGTCAGGGAGGGGGCTTGCTGCTCTCCCATTGGTCGCCGTCACGGAGCTCTCGGCCAATCAGAGGCTTGGGCTATAGTGGCGGTACTTCTACTCATGACAATAGTGAAACGTAGTAGATGCTTGGAATTTTACTTAAAACTGTCTCGTATATTGTTTTGTAACACATGAAGAAGAAAATAGATTCCAATACACGAAACGTTGTGTTTAATCTTTGCTACATAACACACTATACTGACTATAGACATCTGAAAAGGTTTTATCATTAAAAAGAATTTTAAACCTGTTTATGGACGGAAAATTTCGATTTTATATGGTATTATATAATTGTAATATACTTAATCCAATATAGAATTTAAAACAGACGATAATAATACTTTTTCATTATATATAAATTTACGTGAAGTTACTCGAAATATAATAAAAATGGCATTAATAGGTTATTCATTATTTAATTAGAAATCGTGTAAAAATGTTAGTAAGGTTTGTGACATTGTAAGTTCATGTTTAATATACCGTAAACAAGACGAGAATACAATTCTTATTGCCTAATGCACCTAATGCAGAAAAGAAAACTTGTATGAACATCTGTTTTTATAAAAATTCAAGAAATTAGAGTTCCGCTATTATTTTAAACAAAGAAATCCTTCAGTTCGAATTGTAACAAGAAATTGGAGGTGATTTATGTAAAGAGCTTAAAGAGACGGGGTTTACTATTCACTTCACTACGTTTACCGTTGGCTTTCTAATGTTTGTTTTAATGCTTCATTCGTGATTCGTGTGTAAAAATGAACCTAAAAATTCATATCTTCCAAACGGTTTTACGTATAATGTTTCTTCGGCTAGTTTTCATAAATTACCGTAATAATACATATCACTTTATATTTATAGGGAAAAAAAGAGAGCTAAGAAATAGGTACTACACTCGAGTACCATTAATAAAGATAATTTAACTTCCTTGTTTGCTTGACACTTTAGTATTTAAATACTATACAACAAGACCAGTACTTTTTTGTTTACTTAGGATAAGAAACTGAGCGACCTTTGAAACTTAGTATCAAATGACTTTTACACTTGACCCTGCTGTGACAAGAAATTCCGGATGGATAACTATGAACCGCATCTTTTCAAAATCCTATGAGGAGTGATAGCGGGTACATATCACTTCGTCTTTGAAGATGGGGAGGCTAGCACTTTTTCAGCCTCTGCAATCACACTGTCAGGGGACGGAGCTGTCTTATGTCTTTTTATTTCATGTTTTTCACGCGTATTAGCATTATTTGTTTTTAAACAAATATGCAGTATTTTTTTACATCATAGCTGGGTTTGCCTTTTTTCCCGATAAAGAAAATACAGTACACAAATATCGAAAATTATTTAAATCAGTTTTAGCTCTTGCAATACATTTCCGGTCTCGTAAAAGAATATACTATTCATATGTAGGACAGATAAGCCCATTTCGGTAAATTGGTGTCTACGTCTGGCCGCTTTAATACAATTAAGGTATCAATTTTGAATTAACTTCAATTCCCCGATAAAGAAACATAATTTAGACTTACAATTTGGATAATACCATTCTTCAGAACAGTAAATTTACTGTTGAGTAGTCTTTAAAATCTTTTCCATAATCAAAATTATTTTCTAGAATGATAACATTAAACTTTTAAGTTATCTAATTTCCACTCTTACGTGGCTCGATAGGATTGGATACCTTTCACCGTGCTCCAAACTAGGAGTATTGAACACCAGAGAGGACACCTTCTTGTACATAACAGTACAATACACTGCCTATAGTTCATTATTATTCTCCAGATGTCCTGTGGTCAGGCAGACTAACATTAGAGATAATAAACTTTTACGTACCCGCGGCTGAAAAACATTAATTTTTTAGCCTATTAAGTGATAAGGTTTAAAGATAAGCCAAATTCCTTATTCTGATAAGCACATTATATATGTAGAAATGCAGTTAAAAATGTAAAAAAAACTGGCTGTATCCATCCTTTCATGCCCTCTCCACTAAACGAAAGTTTAAGATATGAATATATTCTTTACACAAGAGATACTGTGCTTAAACTGCCAGCAATAAACAAGCACACCAGAGGTGACATAGACTTTTATGGTAAATATTCTTTATAGATGACATTTAAGGATGTATACGGGCGAGTTGCGCCAAGAGTAGACTCGCAAGCCTTTCAGACGTTAGGGAGAGGAATTATCTTTAGCTAGATTCAGTGTTTAAGACATCTCCAATACGAAAGTGCAATCCGTCAAAGCCGTATCTCGAAAATTGTTAAATAAATCACGATCAGGGGCAGAAAATACCACCGTAGGACTTTTAAATCAAACATTTTATTTTACTTAATGCGTTTATTTATTTAATCTTCCTTTCCACAAATATAATTCCTTTATTTGCCTATTTGTTTGTATAGGTTTCATTTAGATACCAATAAATGTGGGTTCTCCTTGTTTCATTATCAACATCCCAATTTATTTTGTTGTAAAAGCTTTTAGAAAAATTGAAATGTCAAACACATCCAGATTTTGTGGACAGTGTAGGATAGGGTGAGTTTGGGGAAAATCATTCGTTGAGAAAATAACCTTAGCTAAAAATTGTATATTATTATTTTCTTTTCCTTATCAGTCCTGGCTGATAAAAGAGAGCCTGTATCAGTCATGTCTTATAAATTGGTTATACGCTTAAGTTCATTTTATTCCAAGTAGGAGATACACATATAAAGGAAACCCGCAGGCTACTAAAACGATTTATTAGCTGCTGGTGCCGGCTACGATGGCTAGCTTGGATGACCACCAAAAGTTAGTGCCTTTAAAACGTTTGCGCGAAACCGGTTTGCAGCGCTAAAATAATCAGCATTTACAAGCTCCTTCGAAACAGGTCTTCAAATTGCCACCTCTAAGTATTAACAATTTAACTCTAATTTTCCCTTTCAGTAAGCCAAAAATATTTTGTAGAAAAACCAAAATCATAAGTATTAAAAGATATATATATCCTCTGAAATATAACCTCTAAAAGCTGTTGTGACAGATTGGATATAAAAATAAGTATTCCTCAAAAGTGATTAAGCTTTCTTACGCTGAGTACGGACATAAGCTAGGATTTAAATAACTTGGAAACATTGGCCATTCGTGAAAGAACTATATATGTCTCCAGAGATTGCCAACTGATATACAACTGTCTTAGCTTGTGTTGCTGCAAGATGAGCAGTGAAATAATGAGAAAAGAAGTTTTAATTTGATAAAGGGAAAGTATATTGTGTTTGCAATTCAACAGCTGAGATTAAGTTAAACGCCAACTTAATTTGCGTTGGTCTACCTTGCATCAATTGTGCGAAAGTCCCAAAGGGAGCTGTGTGAATAATAAACGTATAAACTCAAACACAGCCACGGTTGTTAGCTTGGTGTTGGTATTGGGTTTTATACATTAAAACACACCTAACTAATGTAATATCTGTTTATACTTAATTGATTTATTTCATATTTTTTCGGGATTTGTTTATTTATAGCATAGTAATTCCCTGCACAAAGTGTAAGTACTATAGCTACACAAATTTTAGAATAATGTTCGATCAACTAAGAGGAGCTAAAAACAAAATGCAGCTAATGGACACATTCATTTCGTTTTATGGATGTCTGTCTACATGTTTTTCTTATTCTTTAAATATTTTTAACCAGTAAAGATTGAAAACAAATTTGCAGAAATAATTTCCCCAGCAGTCCTAAAAAAATACTTTCATATTATTTTAATATTGCATTTCGAAAAGGTAGATATTTTGAAGGATTACTCTAGAACTAAAAATATTCTGGTACTTTTTATTGGATAATTAAAGTAGTAATAAGTATACTTATAATCAATTTAACATACACAGTATTAAAGTTGGCTACGAAATAACGTAGAAGTAAACCTTTAACAGTTGTGATACATGGGTAAATTTTCATTGTTTACATATTTATAGAATCGTTGACTATAAAAAAATCGTACAGAATTTCAAATTCATATTATTTTGGTTTTTGGAATAAGAAATTAAACTATTAAACACGTTCAGGTATACATACATTAAACTAAAAGAAATAAAAAATAAATTGGTTGCATTTAGTTAGAAACACCTCACTTTCCATGAAATCATATTTTAAAATGGTTTAGAGTGTATTGATAAACTAGGTATATGTCTTTCACTTTCCTGCCCTTTCCTATGCCATGGTAATTAGGTGCTGCCGCAAGCCTGGTAGCTTCACACAATTACTGTGTTGGATCATGTTTCTCTCTACCATCGGGAACTGTTTAATGTCAGAAGTTTTAGTATTTCTACAGGCTGTCTATGCTATAATTCTGCTATATGACTATTCTACAACCCGTGTCTGGTAAAGCCTACTCTGATGGTGGGTATTTCCCCTCCCCTTTGGAACTGATACAAAACCTGCAATCACGGAGTCATATCATGAGTCAAACCTCAGATGTATCTTCAATTCATCAACACAACTCTATAAATTTTTGTAGTTCAACCCATTTTTCATATTAACGTCCGAATTACTTAGACTATTTCTATTTTATTTCTCTTATGCTCGTAATTACACTAAACGTTCTGATCTTTATCATCACGATCCGAATTTAAACTATCAAACTTTTAGCTAGTCCTCTCGAACAACAAATCCATCCTACTGCCTGCATTTACATATGAACTAAAGTACCGTACTCAAGCTTTTCATGTACAAAGATGTACTTTATAGCTTGGAAATGTGTCTCCCAAAAACTGTAAAAGAAAACTTGTTCTCAAACTATGTAATATCATAAATTAGTTTTTATTATGTTTAAAAAACTGTTATGCAGAACTAGATAACACTTATGGAAACCAAAAGACACGTTTAATGAAGCTTTATTTGACTCCAGAGGCCTGTCCTTGAATAAAATAGTTCTGAGCAACTATTATAAAGTACTATATATTCTAAATTTTAGCATCATGATTTTAGTTAAGAATAAATCAATTTAAAAGTCCAGAATTTTGTAGGAAATGGGTATGACCCTAAATCAAATAAAAACTAGTTATAACTAGTTCAACTTAATATGTAGGCCTATTTTGATATAAAACCATCCAACTAAAAAGATATTATAACGGTTGTACAGTAAACTCAACTCAGATATAATTGGGAAGGAACCAACGAATTTCAACAATCACATTAAGTCTGTAGAGATTTTTTTATAACTCAGCAGCCTCTCGTTAAACAATCTAAAGTAGCATGTACGAGTATTTAAGAGGCATGCTAGTATACATTTAAAATTACTTATATTTATTTGTATTCCTAGTTTATTATTAGTAAATATCTTTGTATTTTCGCGTTGTAAATATGATTTAACACTTGTAGTACATTACGGAATGACAATATACAGAGTATGAGTATCATGTATGATAATTGGTCATACATAATACAGAGAGATAGTGAAGTATTTAGGCAGGTTAACACTACAATAAACAATCATCTTTTGGCTTTATAGAAATTCGAGATATAAAATTGTGATATTTGTGATTTTAGTGGCAAATAACGAAGTTTACTACATGTGCAAAAATCTTGGAAATGAATTTTACTTATTTGCTAAATTTATCTATAGTTAAAATTAACGTTTTCTTGATAATTGGTCAGAAAAATACAAATGTATACCATGCATATTTGTCATTCATTTGTAAGTTTTATAAATATCATTATGACAGTAGTTTTAAATACAGATTTTACATCGTGTAAACTCATACAAGATGAAACAAAACTGTATGGTACAGTTGACAGGTGACAAACAAAACAGAGCCTCGTGTTGTATGAAGCTTCACAAGTGAAAGAGTTACATACAGAAAGTTAATGCGGGGCGGCTAAAAGTTTTCGTACATAATACACTTTTTCTATGGTTTTGGACGATTCATAACTGTATTGGGTTTTTTGTTTTCTTTGAGTGCTTTTGTAACTAGATATCCATATTTCAAATAAAACTTGCATCGGACGTTTTTAATTCATCATCTCTCTTTTTGAAACACTTTTTAAAGTACAATGAATATAGTTTGGTACATGTTGTAGTTTTGCAAACTAAATTTTTGGCGAATTGATATTCGTCACGTACACTGAATTTGGAATAGCTGGGCCCTAATTAATTAAATGAGGTCGTGGAACGTTGATTGGAAGGCAGGCCACGATATTAAACACCAAAACACTGTGCCGGTTCGTCGAGGGAGTGGGCAGCCAGCTTTTATTTTGAACTCCGACCACTGAAACTCGTAGAACGTCCTCGCCCTACTACGGAAGCCTGAAGAAAAGAGAGCGAGAAAACCTAAAATCCAGAAATCTAGAATCCGAAGCACTAGAACAAACCATAGCAGGCAGAATTCCAAAGAAACATCTAGAAGAAGAGGTTAACCATCTGGAAAAGCAGACAACCCAACCAGGAAAAATACATGTAGGGAAACTGCTGCCAATTTACTGCTGCCATGTAGGTCCATCGGCCAACAAAAATAAAGTGGAAAACGCCACAAATTGAATTACTTTAGTGTAACCATTCAGAACCTTGGGATCCTGTTTGTTTTATGTTATGCCAGTTCTATATATACGCAGGAGTGTCTCCTTTATTACATCACTACCTGCTTCTACTGACACACTCACTGTTACACTAACGAAAGTGTCTTACTATATCAACACTATCAGTGATATTTAATTACTCACCTATCAGTAACCTCTGCTTCAATTAACTCACAGACTCACTGACGAGGTGCCCTACTATACCAACATCATCCCTCCCCTATATTCTATAACTCCCCTATAGCAACCTCTGCCTCAAGTGTAACACTCACATTATCACTGACAAGGCGTCTTACAGTATCAACACTAGTAGTGATATTTTATTACACAGTCATTAGCAACCTCTGTTTCAAGTGAAACACTCACATTATCACTGACAAGGCGTCTTACAATATCAACACTGGTAGTGATATTTTATTACACAGTCATTAGCAACCTCTGCTTCAAGTGAAACACTCACATTATCACTGACAAGGCGTCTTACAATATCAACACTAGTAGTGATATTTTATTACACAGTCATTAGCAACCTCTGTTTCAAGTGAAACAATCACATTATCACTGACAAGGTGTCTTACAATATCAACACTGGTAGTGATATTTTATTACACAGTCATTAGCAACCTCTGCTTCAAGTGAAACACTCACATTATCACTGACAAGGCGTCTTACAATATCAACACTAGTAGTGATATTTTATTACACATTCATTAGCAACCTCTGCTTCAAGTGAAACACTCACATTATCACTGACAAGGCGTCTTACAATATCAACACTGGTAGTGATATTTTATTACACAGTCATTAGCAGCCTGTGCTTCAAGTGAAACACTCACATTATCACTGACAAGGCGTCTTACAATATCAACACTAGTAGTGATATTTTATTACACAGTCATTAGCAACGTCTGCTTCAACGAAAATCTCACGGTTCCTCTCATGCAACCTCTGCTTGCACTGACACACTGACAGTATCACTGGCGTTGTGCCCTACTATACCAACACCATAATTAATATTCCTAACCTCGATAAATCTGCTACCACTTAGGCATGGTATAGAGTTTTAAATCAACAGCAGACTAAGTTGTGGTAATATTAACTGATTGCCTGTTACATTTAGCTCTCAGTTTTGAAGCACCAACAATCACTTCCACGGAAATGTAATTTTTTATTTCATTTTTAATAATAAAACAAAAAATATTAGCACTGTTTTTAATTATATATTATAGCACATAAAATAAAAAAGACAAAACTTTAACATAAAGAAAAAAATTAAAAATATAAATTGTTACAATTATTATAAATATATTAGTTGTAAATGTATTTTACATCTAACAACCTGTAGTTTTGCACATTTTACCAGGTTTTGTGGATAGTTTAACTTGGTGGAAGTTTATAAAAGTGTATTTGTTTTAATTATTTTCATTTGCTTAAAAGTATTATGTATTAGTTGTAGTTTATATGCTTAATTTTATCAACTAAAATAAATCTTTAAATTCTTTACCTGAAGAAGAGATCAGATTGCAGATCTCAAAACGTAGTGTTTCTGATTTCTTGTTTAACTGAACGATGGCAAATGTCCGGAAAATTCCTGTTTCCTTCACAATCCTTCCATCGTCAAAAATAACCTTCAAACAATGAATTAAATCATCATGATTTTATTATACAGGTGAAATGTATTTTAGCTACGCTCAGCCAATACGGTTTATCTCATTGGAATGTAACGTAAAAAACAGCATGTGGGTTTCATTTGTACTAAGAGATGTAATTTATGGGCTGTTGAGTAATTCTAGTTAGTGCCGAGAGAGCGCTCCACCATCGAGACTCTACTATATCTGTTGAATATTACATAGCACAAAGACAGACTATTGCATACGCTCATCAAAAAGACCACGGTAATTGATTAGTTGTTGAATTAGTTGTAAAGAAACCCATTTCAAATGTTTTTATGTTGTAAGTCCATGCAATGAATTGTATGTATTCATTTATACAATGAATTTCTTTTGTTAAGCTATCTAAAAATTGAGGAAGATTTTGGTTTAAAACTATAAACAATGTCTTATTAAGAAGTAGGAAACCATATCTTTCTATTATTTACATATACATATAATTAAGTAGGTAAATTACTAGGATCGCCCACTTACATTGCAATGTATTATATTTAAGAGGAATATATATTTAGAGTTTTGAATTCAAGAATATAATTCTTTTTTATTATGTACGTTTATAATTCGGTACTCATTCCATTTTAATTATCGTTAATATCAAATACCCTTATTATCGGACGGAATAAGTGATAAATGAGTTACTTTTGTTAGGAAAAATAAAAAAAAATCACAGGTTTGAGTAAAATTTAGATTTCAACCACGAATATTGATTAGGTATACGTTACGTGTCACTAAACAGGCATCGTTAATGTTCAACGTAAAATGTTTAATCTTTAATTAGGCTAAATTTACGATGTTAAAATTTTATATGATTTCAACCAGTAACTTTACAGATTTATTTAATCATCGAAGTTTTTGTAGCAATTATGCTTGCACGTACAACCTACCTCCTAAAAATCTCATAGAATACCATGCAACATCATAAAACTAGATGTTGCCGACATAAAAACAAAGCATCAAACAAAATTACATGTCTATGTTATTGGTCTTGCTGACAGTCAGAGAGTGAGAAAGACAAAGTCAAAGACAAACAAAACATAAATGATCTTTCTTCCTACTCTAGTGGTAGGTTTTGCTAACACTCAGCCAGTAACCAAGCGGACAAAAAACTAGTAACAAGGACAAACGTGAATGTAAGGTCATAATGATAAAACAAATAACAAACAATCAAGATGTACTGAGCTAACAGCCTAAAATAATGAAGGATGTAGAGAGTGTGACAGCAACATACATTGTCAATATGTAGCAGGAAGGAGTCAGACTGTGTGGACCTTTATATTGCTTCGTACTGTTATTTCCTGGACTTCAGGATCATTATATACAATTTTAAAGACTTCAATCGATTTTTTGCGGAATTAAAAACGTTGCATTGTTATTAAAGGTCTTTATTCACCAATATAAACTCTAAATATAATGAAATAGATGTCCAACATACCGTATTATTTTCAATTATAGTGTATATTTTATTTACTTGAGCGTGTTTCAGGTTAGAAATTAAACGAAAGCTGAAGCCTAACTACATCTTTAATTTCAAAAACTATTAGGTAGTCATTAAATGTTGAGGTTTGTGATTTGCATTCATATCAAATGTTGCTTACGGACTCAATTTTAAATTATGAAAGGTTTTATTCGTAACATTCCTTTAAACCAAGAGTCGTTCTTTTTATTTTGTTGAATTATGAAAATTTAACTCGTTTAAGAACACACATGCATAATATTAAATATATAATATGTATTATTGGTAATATCCAATCATGTTTAGTACCGATATTAAAAAGGATACATTGAGTTTCCTGGAATAATGTTTAATACTAATATACGTTTCAGATGCATTTAGAACATAACCTATTACTGTCTTTCTACGCATGTTATACATTTTGTTTTATTAGTAACAGATGAGATGAATTATTCAATAAAGAGGTGTAGGAGATTATTTAAAATAGTTTCGGTCCGATGCCTGGGCTGCGTCACGAAATTTTCATTGTTGCCGTTCAAATATTTACCACATGAGCATTCACTCCCCAGAGGGCAGTCTGAACGTTCAGTTTATATGACTAGATGATTTAATATTATGCAGATAAGACAACCATAGTGTATAGCTAAAATATTAATTATATTACATACGAAATCTTGTAAAGTAATCAAGTAACTTTTGAGAGCGCTTGAGAAAGTGGTTACAAATTAAGTTACTTTGTATTTCATTGTTCCTCGTTACTTTAGGGGGTGTGGCAGACTCAGTTTAATACATTCTAACCTGATTTATTTACAAGACAGCGCATTACACGGTCTATTAACGTTTTTATTACGACCACATATTTTACTTTAACTGACATTCCTTGAACAAATATTTACTAACACCACAAAAAATATTATTAAATAAATGTCTCGCTATAATACTTTAAGAATCAAGTTTTATGATAACACAACATTAAATTGTTCCCGTACCATACAGTCTTTTTCTAAAACTAAAAGAGCCGTAATATTAAAACACAACGTAAGGATTTTTTGTACTTTATTTAATTAATGTATTTTCCAAAAAGTTGTTTAACGATACGCGGAAGCAATAAAGTAAGAGCATGAAATAATTTTTAGGTGTATTTTTACAAAAGGGAATAATTTGCCCTAGATGTATCATTAACTTAGTTAACATATTAAACATTTTTATTATACGATTTATAAAAATTAATTGTATTTTCCGGTTTTTAGGTCCATTTACTAAAAATAGCCTATTACCTAAAAACATAATTGAATTTTTAATGACTTTTTTATTGTCTACGATTATGATCTCCAAATCCAAAACAACCACAATCCAAAACTGTGTATAGATTTTCCGTAGATATACTTAAGAAATGTAATATACATGTATGTTTGTACTAATTATTTCAGTAGTAAAATTTTATATATAATTAGGTTTGTTTTATATTATTTTAAGAGACAATTTTATAGCACAAAAACGTACAGATCTCAAATTTATCTGACGTTTAATTACTCATAACTACGTTTTGGTACTTTTATTCGTATACAAGATCACTGAAAATGAAGCCAATGCTAATGTTGCTATTATTGATGAGACAGCGATACAGAAAATATGTCATATTTACCACATATTATATGTCATATCGTTTTAGATTACGACATCTAAAACGATCCATAAGACCATAAATCTCTAAATTTAAAACAGGGAATCACGTTGTTTCACAGACATTTATAATATTTTCAAATAAAGATTTTAGTTCACAGGCGAACATGTTATAACAATGTTTTTTTCCTGACAAGGATCATAATGTTATTGATAATTCGTAAAACATAATGAGGTGAAAAAAACTGATATTAAACTGACATTATATTTTATTGCGTGCTATGGCGTTTTCAGTTATACTTATGTTTAATAAATCAAATTATATAAGTATATTGGCAATTAAATATTTCATTGCAGCTAGTTTTAATGACATTTGTTATATCTATATATATATAAATGAAAACTGTTCGTGTGTAAACAGCATCACTCACAAACGGCTGGACGGATTCGCCTAATTTTTTTTTAATTTGTTCGTCTTGATCTGTAGAAGGTTATAGGATACTTTTTATCCCTTTCCCGATTCAGGATTCCGCCCCACTGGTTACAGAAATACCCGTAAGAAATGCATTGCAGCAAACATATGTTATTAAGTGAAAGAGTCTTTTCAAATTTTTAATCAGCTGTTCTTTGTAAACATATATAATGCGACAAAAAAATATATTTATATATAAATTTCTTTACACTTATAGTTTTAAAGCATAGAGTAAGCTTAAGAGAAACGACAAATTTTGTTTAAACTGTTTCTGCAATCATAATATATAAAAATTAATGTTTGTGTGTTTGTCCTTTATAGACTCAGAAACTATTGGACCGATCACTATGAAAATTTGTATTTTTCTATGTAGAAGGTTTATACGCAATGCCCATTGATGTAACTAACCACCAGGCTGTACTGCAAGATATAAAAGTTATCAAAGCGCCTGCACATTATAAACTGCAATTACAACACAGTAGTTACGTATATTAAAATATCCAAACACTATTTGAAGGCAAAGAAATATACGGGCAAAGCTTAAGAGACGCGTGCGAAGCCGCGGGAAACAGCTAGTATACAATTAAATATTAATACCAATACACCGGAACTCAATAGAAATTTCATTTGAACAACAATCCATCTTTCCTTTTAGATGTTATATGGTGAATGATTTCAAATATTAAACGCGTATTACATTGAAATTAATATGCATTATGTACTACACAGTGTATTTAAGAGAACATAGTATATTGTAACTTGTTCTACCTTTGTATTATTGACCTTGTTTTTTTAGTTTAAACCTTGAATCAATCAAGTTTACACTGTTGATTCAATAAAGCTTCGTTGGTTTATAAAGAATCTTTATTCGTAACGTAATCAACGTTTGCTTGTTTGCTTCCAGGATACACATTTATTTCCTTACACACATCACGGGGTGTTTGCAAAAGTGTCGTCCTGAAAACGTTATATAACAATAAATTATTTTATTTAGATCAATAATAATATTTTGATCAAATACATACAACTAAAATATATCTTACAGATATTATAAATACAAAATCAAATCCCTCTGGACATGAAACTACTTTGTTAAGATTAATACAACAGTAACAATGTTAAACGCTCTCCAGACTTCCAGACAGTGTGGGAGGTTTAGCTCCAGGGCGGACATTGTACTGGTAGGGAGTGTAACCCCCAATAAACCGATGTTCACCATTTTCAGTTTCGATATAATAGTTCTTAGAGGTGCAGTTTCCTCTTTTGAACTTAGTTTTATAAGTTACCATATAAACAAACGGGCACACTCGTATGCATAGAAGAAAAAATATGCTGAACTCTCGGCCAATTAAAACTCATAGTGGCTAATTTTAAATATTTAAATTCGTTTATTGCATTATACTGTAGATTATACCATGAATACATTTATGGTAACGTTTGTTTGTTAGATTGAATAATCATATTTAGGTACAAATAGATTACAAATTATATCCACAATGCACATATTCGGTATTAAACTAAATCAGAACTACATTATTTAAAATATTTGCATAAGTACCTGTATATACGAGTGCTTGATATGAAAAGCAGTATATTGAAAACTATTGCTCTGTTATCAAGTTTTGAGTTTTGTACAAATTTCAAAACATAAGTCAATTTGAAAATGAGTTACTAGAAAACTATCAACTCTATACATAGTAGAAATAATTATTTATTATTAGACATCTAAATTTTTTTTCTTTATTTAATAAATGAATAATTAATGAGTAATTCATTAATCCTTTCACTTCCTGAAGCTATACATAGTGTAAACTTTTCATAATTTTCCAGAGCAGATTTTACTTCACTGATTCTGAAATAGCCTGAAATTAGTACTTTAAAGCCTCGAGTAATGAAAAATATTTCTTCATCGGCTTTTAGGATTCAACTTAAAAAGCTATGAATTTAAAATGAATAAAAGTACATATAAGCATAAAAATACGTTTTAAATTTTTATTTAAAATTATATCTTATGATACTTAAAAGGTGTAGTTCAAAACATTCATTATTTTGTCTAAATAACCAATAAAAATATCGATCAAACCAAAAAGAATTCATTCTACGACTAGAAATAAGGGCGTAAGAAAGTTTTGCATTGATCTGGTCGGGATCAAGATGGTTCCAAGTCAAGCAGCCCTTACTAAGATTAACTTTTTTAAGAGATTAAATGTAATAAATTACCATATGGTCCTAATTTTACCTCAATAAAGAAGTGTTTCTTTCTTTCTTTCCCTCACCCGCATAGTTTGTTTTGTATTTTTCAATAAGCCATTAGATTCCAAACTATTCTTATACAAAAATAATGTGTGTACATCCAAAGAAATTTGTAAAGAATTTTATAGAGTTGTTGGAATTATGTAACAAACTTTAGATTTCTTAAAAAAGCGCTATACAGTATTATACAATTTGACAGGACACTAATAAGTTTTAAATTTTGATAGTGGTGGTTTTAAACAATAGCAACTAGGAAGCTGGTTTTAGAACATCCACTACTGGATGAATACCTAACACACTAGGTAATGGGTAATTTAATTCGTTGCTCTATAATGGTGAGATTCAACAATAAGGTCCGTTATGTAACAAACGATAAGGTCTTAAGACGCCATTTTGCATTAGAAAATATAACTTTGAACGTATTATTGACACAGGATTAGATTTGGTTCGAAACAGAGTAGGTGATGGATGATGAAGTATTTGAAACATAATTTAATTTTTAACCCGTGAGGAGTCCCGTATATTCCACTTACGTAGTAGGTCACCTGTATAGCTGCCATCTAACATTGCGTTTTTTATTGCTATTTGCTCTCTATTGCTTTTAAAATCTTAACTTGCACTTATAATGCAATTTGTACCTGTTTCCTGATAAGTTAATTTGTATTTTACAAGTGTCAGGCAATTTAAAAAAATTAATAACAAATTAATTAATTACTAACTATTGGATTTTTTTAATTTTATTAATTTATCCCCATTTACTTACACATGCAGAAGGTTTGAAATAATTTTTTTCAGTTACTAAGGAAATGTTTTTTATTACTTAAGACATTCTAAATTAAATTGATAATGTAAAAATAATGCATGTGAAGTGGAAACTAATACAAGAAACAAAAACTTAGATCTAGTTCCCTTCTGCTGCACAGTTGTGGCACCAATAGCTTGTTTTGGCAGTGTGCTCCTTGCATACGGATCTTTCACAAGCTGAGCATTTGTATGGATTAAAACTGTTTTTCCTGACAGGGCAGTAGTGACACCTTGGTTTTCGTCCCTCGACAACTGAAAAAAAATACAAACAGATATATATACATAAATATATATATCTATATAATATACTCGCCTTCGGCTCGCTGGGGGCTACGCCCCAGGCCCCCATTTGGGTGTTGGCTAATTTCGGGGATAAGCGTAATTCGGTGATTGGTTAAATTCAGACGTGATGTTTCCAAACTTTATGTATCCGTTCTCGAGAATCTTACGGGTCGTAAAGCTTCGCTAACGCTCAGCCAAAAGATGTGTGGTGTACAATATTAGTCAATTGATGTGGTAGAAGATTTAAGTTATGTGTTCGCGAAATTTGGAGACAAGAAGAATTTGGTTTTAACCAAAGTCAGAGGACGTATGTATACCATAGGTTCATTTTCCGGATTTACCCAAACTTTTGACTTTGAGGGCGTTTTTGCGGCTTAACCGTTAGAGATACGACAAAAAGTGACTGAACCTTTCTTGTCGGAAATTTAATTTTGTCTTTTGATTGTGCCTCAGATTTGATCTACGACCTATGGTTTAGTCGGTACAACGCTTGGAATAAATGTCTGCACTGGTGGGGAAAAGAGCGATTTGGTGATTGGTAAAATTCGGACATGAGGTCATGCCAGGAAATATTCCCTGGGGGGGTTTAATGTTACCGGGGGGGTTAACATTTCAGGAGGTTTAATGTACTCAGGAGCTTATCTGGTCATACCAGGAAAATCCCGGGGGGGGGGTAATGTTACCGGGGGTTTAAGACACCAGGGGGTTTAATTTACTCAGGAGGTTATCTGGTCATACTGGGAAATTCCAGAGGGGGGGTTTATTGTTACTGGGTGTTAACACACACGTTGGTTCTCTTTTAGAGGTTGTTGTGTGTGTTAAAATAAATACATTCTCTATGTCACTATCTACTATTGGCGTTTAGCTAACGCTCAGCCAATTCCCTGGGGGGGGGGTTGTAATCACTCGGTAACGTAGTAATAATTGTTAAATCCGGAACCAAAATGAATTGAACAAATCATAGTAGCAAAAAATCTAAAACAACCAAAATGTGCATTTTGTAAAAAAAACACGATAAATATTTTACCATTGAAAGCGATTTACAGGCTTACTAAAGGATATAAGACAAAAGGCTACTGGACCTTTTTTATAGATCTCATAGTTTTCTAGTTACTGAATGAATAAAGATTTAAACTCCAATCAACGGATCGGCTGATACCGACTCCAGAAACAAGATTTATACGTATCAATCACAAAATAATTGCATTTAAACGCGTTTTGCGGTCGAACCATTGTAGATAGGTCAAAAAGTCACTGGACCTCTTTTGTAGATCACTTCATTTGCTAAATCAAACCTTTGTTTTATTTTGACTTCCGACCAATGGTTTTGCCGCTAATCGACACCAAAAACAAAATGTTCACGTGAAAATTACATAAATTTTGCACATAATCACGTATTGCGGTCATACCGATAGAGATAGGGCAAAAAGTCACTGGGACCTTTTCTGTAGATCACGTAATTTGCTAATTTAATGGGTCAATCAGATTTGAGCTACGACCTTACCGTTCGGCCGCTATCGGCTCGAAACATTATTTTTATCGAAAAAATCTCTGGAATTTCAAATGTTCGAGCGTTTTGTCGCTTAACCATGGAAGATAGAGCAAAAAGTCACTGGACCTTTTTTGTAGTTCACTTCATTCCTGACTATGAATTTTTCGTCAGATCCGAGCTAGCTCCAACGGTTCGCCCGCTATCGGGCTTACAAAAAATGCCTGCAGGGGGTTGAAGAATGCGCGATTTTTTGGGAATTTTTTTGAGGGGTTGAAAATGAAAAATTCTCACTTTTCGGGATTTTCCTGGTGGTTACACGTGGAAAGCTATCTGTGTACCAAATTTCAAGTCTCTAACTCATCTGGAAGTAGGTTAGAATTAGTATACGTTAGTGAGTGAGTGAGTCAGTCAGTCAGTCAGTTACACATGCGGTTTGTATAATATATTAGACTCGCCTTCGGCTCGCTGGGGCTACGCCCCCAGGCCCCCAAAGTAAACGCTTGCAAATTCGGGGATAAGCGGAATTCGGTGACTGGTTAAGTTCCGGACCATTAAGTAAATGACAAGGGATTTAAAAATTGACCTTTTTCATAGATTTTTTCCGGATTCGTAAAAACTTTTGACTTTGAGGGCATTTTGCGGTTAAACCGTTAGAGATACGACAAAAAGTGACTGGACCTATCTTGTTGGAAATTTAATTTTTGTCTTTCGATTGTGCCCTCAGATCTGATCTACGACCTATGGTTTAGCCAGAAATGAGCTCGGGAGAAAAGTCTGCACGGGTCAGCTATCTTGAATTGTTTAGTATAAACATAATAAAAACCGACCTCAAGGCAGTATTTTAAGTCGAACAGGGGGTTTAATATCACCAGGAGACTATCTAGTCAAGGCGAGAAATTTCCCTGGGTGGGTGATTAATGTTAAGGAGGTTAAGACAAGAGGGGGTTTAAATTTCGTCAGGATATTGTCTGGTCATATGAACAAATTCCCAGGGGGGGTTAACGTTACCGGGGGATATAGTCTCCAGGGGGTTATCTGGTCATACCAGGATCTTCCCAGGGGGGGGGGTTAAGAGATTTGGTGACTGGTTAAAATTCGGACATGAGGTCATGGCAGGAAATTCCCTGGGGGGCTTTAATGTTACCAGGGGGGTTAACACATCAGGGGGTTGAATGTACAGGAGGTTATCAGGTCATACCAGGAAATCCCCGGGGGGGGGTTAATATTACCGGGGGTTAATGACACACTTGGGCCTTTTTTAGAGGGTATTGTGTCTGTGAACATAATAAATATTCCTCTGTCCCTATCTACTATTGACGCTTAGCTAACGCTCAGCCAACTCCGAAGTCACTGAACCTTTTCTGTAGATCACGTGATTTCCTAAATCCCGTTTAAAATTTGTTTTGAGTTACGACCAACCGTTTAGCCGCTATCAAGCCCGGAATGTAAAATTTTTAGGCGAAAATGTCCAATATTTTCACTTAATCGCGTTTTGCGGTCAAACTAAGGGAAATATAGTAAAAGTCACTGGACCTTTTTTGTAGGTCATCTTATTTCCTAAATAAAACGTTAGTCTTATTTTGACCTCCGACCAATGGTTTCGCCGCTATCGACCCCAAAAACAAAAGTTTCGCGTAAAAGTTACAACAAAATTGTACATAATCACGTTTTTTCGGCCAACCAATCGAGATAGGGCAAAAGATTACTGGACCTTTTCTGTAGAATCGCGCAATTTGCTAATTTGTTGGTCATTCAGATTTTGAGCTACGACCAACGGTTCGGCCGCTATCGGGCTTGAAACATTATTTTTATCGAAAAAATCTCTGGAATTTCAAATGTTCGAGCGTTTTGTCGCTTAACCATGGAAGATAGAGCAAAAAGTCATTAGACCTTTTTTGTAGTTTACTTCATTCCTGATCATGAATTTTCCGTCAGATCCGAGCTAGCTCCAACGGTTCGCCCGCTATCGGGCTTACAAAAAATGCCTGCAGGGGTGAAGAATGCGCGATTTTTTGGGAATTTTTTTGAGGGGTTGAAAATGAAAAATTCTCACTTTTCGGGATTTTCCTGGTGGTTACACGTGGAAAGCTATCTGTGTACCAAATTTCAAGTCTCTAACTCATCTGGAAGTAGGTTAGAATTAGTATACGTGAGTCAGTCAGTCAGTTACACATGCGGTTGTATATATATTAGATATATATATATATATATTTATATGTAGGATCGGATCAAAGAATTTATTGTGTTCACAATCAAGAAGTATTAGAGTTTTTTTTGTAAGACCAAGGTGTTTTTATCGGTAAAATATTAAATGTATACAGTTTTAGTTACTGGTAAAAAAGATCAATCCCTACCTGGTGGGGGGTTTGGCTCAGGAAGTTCTACACCGGCGACAGCCCTGATTGCTGGTCCTCAACGGGAGTGAGAGGGTCTGAATAGAAGCTCTATGTAGAAGAATAATGCGGGCTTTACTAGGTCCCTCGCAAGGCTCGTTATGAAAGTCCTCCTCTGCATGGTGTCTTTTGTATTCAGGTTGTAGATAATCTGACCATTTATAGTTGCCAGATTCAGGAGTCCACAAAAAATCGTCAAAGGGCCACCTGTTTACTAATACGTTTTACAGAGTAGTCCTTTTTCTTTCTGTCTACAACATCGATCCCACCTTTGGTCATGTTATAAAAAAGTAATGACCTCTGGTTTGTTAGCCTCAGAATCGGGATCAATAGAGTCATCATCATGAAATGTCGACAACATCAAAACATTTTTCCCTTTTTTCGGACATAAGAGACTAATGTGGCTCTATTTGGGTCACAGCCAAAAGCAAACATGCTGCTGCCTACTGGTCACCCGTTGACATCTTTTAAATGAATCTGGGATCTCTCGTTTATTTTTTTTTTTATAGTCCCTACTATAGTGGTTCTATGATGCATGAAACAACTCATTGGCAAGGGGAACAGAGGTATAGTAATTTATCCATCGTAATGTTCCTTCCTGTTCTGTCGATAGGTTCCATTAGTCTCAAAACCACGCTACTTGCTGAGTTGTCATACGCATAAGGGCCTGGGGGCTGTTTGCCCGGATAAATTTCCATGTTCAACACATAGAATGTTCGAGCGTCCGACATTACATAAATTTTTATACCATACTTGTCTGGTTTATTGCTCAGGTATTGTCTGAACTTACATCTTCCCGAAATGCCTCCAGCATCTCATCAATAGTAACGTACTCTCCTGGAGTGTAGTGTTCCTTACACAAACTGACAAAAGTTTCGAATACATCCCTAAATGCAGCCAAGTTGTAAATTTTTTTACGTTCCTCCCTGGTTCTATTGTCATCAAATCTGATTGCTCTTACAAGCTGATGGAATCTTTTTTGAGACATGACTGGTTTGAACAAGTCAGGGGCAGTTCCATCATTGACCCACATTTCACTAGTGTTTAGGTGGTTTCCCTTTTTTTCCTCCTAACATATAAAGAATCCCAAAAAATGATAGCAATTCATCAACATTAGTATTAGGACAATCTTGTTTGTCACGAGCATAGTTTGAGGAGATATCATCCAACTCGTCATTGGTAAAGTTGGACAATGTTCTGAATCATTTGATCTGGGAAGAAAAGTTTCCATGAATAAAAGATAGTTCTACTGTTCTTAGCAGCGCCTTTTACACCTGGCAATTTTTTTTTTATAATATTCTGTTGAGAAGTTTTCGTTCTTCTAGCATCAGATTTATGAATGTACCATTTTTGTGAAAGTATCCTTACCTACATACACTGGACCGGGATGTTGTCTCCTACTCTGCACTTGGATAGGTCCAGGCTCCCTTACTGGCTGAGCTACAGGTTCGTGCACCGCTATGTCCATAGCAGTCGTTGATGGAGCATCCAGATTTGTAAAGCTTACATTTGCATCCTCTAGATCCCCGTCACTTTCACCAGACTGTTCAGTGTTCGAATCGTGGAGTGAATGCTCTGAAGGAGCATCTTGTTCACTATCACTACCAAGATTAGGAAAAGTCTCTTCATCCTCTTCAATCCAACTAAGAATAAGATGATCTTGAATCTTAGACATCTTGAAGTTTTCCAATGCTAAACTGCATAACACCACACTAAGTGGCACTTGAAATTAATTCTACGCTAAAATGTTTGACTTAGACACTCAAATAACAATAAAACACTAAAAACTTTGTTCATAAGAAACGCGAACTAAGCATACAAAACGCTAACGCGATCAGTCCCGTGTATAGATGTCGCCTAACTAATGCGCCAACGTGAATGGTCCCGTGTCGAGATGGCAACTAACAGAGTATGCGGCGCGCGCTTCCACCCCTCCCCCCTCCGCTGCTACGCATGAATCATATCACAACCACAGTGAAAACACGTGTTTATATAGCCTATGAGGCACTTGCTAAGATTCAGGAGGCTAAATTAGAAAATAAAAAAAATTTCTTCAGAGCTACTATTTTGTTAGATGGCATCTAACAAGGGGACCCCTCACGGGTTAAGCAGACGACAATAACTTAATGTTAGATTTTTGGAATAACAACTGTTGGGAATTTAACTCAGAAAAATCTAATACTAGTGATTTCGGGTAATTACGCTGTCACGTTTAGTAACGTCCTGCCCCGTAGAAAAGTTTAAAGTTATTCCTTAAATTCAATTATAATTTTAAAATAATTACACGGCTATCAGTATAATGATGTTATTATTTTTAGACTGTTTTCCAATTTTATATAAGACTAGGATGCTTTGACGTAATTTCATATTAGAAATATGAATGGTTGTAATGAATGTTGTGAACTCACCCAAACACCCGAAAAACATCTACTCTGTTGCATTTACAAGGTTTACATGTGTCTGACAGTTTATTACCAGCGGTATCTCCTGCTTCAGTTCTCGCCGCTGTATTTTAATGTATTTTTTTGTGGAAACAATATACCTTGCAACGCATAAAGCCAAAAGAACTATTATGTAAGTTAATGTCAAAACGTGTAAAGCATTAAAACTGAAACCTGTACATTAAAAATATTTACCTGGGAATAGTAAGGACTATTTTACCAACAGTAATGATATTTAAAATATGGGATATGACGCGTAACCACACATTCCAGCATAATAACCTAGTCTACTGTTATAGGGTTCTTTGTTGTGGTTTGTGATGTAATGTAGTTTTAGTGGTGTAATTATGGCAGCTAATGCGTTTTAAATAGGGTTAATGAAATAAGTTACAGTCATTTAATGTGTTTTCGGCCGTTATATGACATTTCTATGTGAAGTATATTAACTAATGAACGTTTATAATCCTCACTGTTATTGCTCGTAGCTGTAACGTTAATAGTTTAATTTTGTTAATGACCTTTTATTCAAAACGTTGTAAATCTTGAAATAGTTGGTTAATTAAGTACTGTCAGTATAAAACATGAAGTGGATTAATTAATCCAATCTGGCTGCACGTAAGCGCCGACAATATAGTAATTGTGAAGGAAACACAATATTTACAGGCATTTATCATTGTGTAGTGACACAAAAGAATCAGTAGCACTGATCACTGAACGATAACAAATGTACGAACAAATGCTGTCTCCTTCACAATCTTTCCATCGTCAAAAAACAAACTTCAAACAAAGAATGTAGTAATTAATAACATATATTTTATTAGCATATTTGTGTAGGAAAAATGAAGGACAGATAAAAAACTTAACACTGGCATGGGAGTGCTTAATTAGATTTATTATAAACCCAACAGGGCCTTCTTAGATTGTGTCGTTGTCCCTTTGTGCAACAATTCTTGATGAAAAGAGCCTAAAAACTTAGAACTCAGTACATAAGAATCGTCTTGGTTGAAAAAGGATGGTATTGGTTATGTGTAATACGCAGACCATCTGCCTGTGTGTGCGATGACAATTCTTGATAAAAATATCCGAAACTTGAAACTTGGAGAGAAGGTTCCTTTTGGTCCATGGAAAATCCCATTACCTCTGCGACAAAATTCCATAGGCAGACCAAGTCCTGATGGAATATTCCTTGAGACTTGAAATCTCGTGCGTAGCTTTCCTTGGTTCCTGATATAAAAGATTTCGCAGTCTAGAGGTCAAAGAGAAGTACTTTCGTCTGTCTGTGCAATACGCTTTTGTTGTGTTCTGTTGCGTCCTTAATAAAGACCTGTTATTAGTCTTTTGCTAAGCAGAGTTATATCCAATTAATATATAAATGTTTGCTTTTAAAACAGGAATCTCGTTTTGTCATAGGCATTTATAATATTTTCAATAAAGATTTCAATTCACAATCAAACCTGTTATAACAATGTTTCTTTCCTGACAAGGGTCATAATGTTATTGATAATGCGTAATACATAATGAGGTGAAAACTGATATTAAACTGACATTATATTTTATTGCGTGTTATGGTGATTTCAGTTATACTTATGGTTAATAGTTCAAATAATATAAGTATATTGGCAATTAAATATTTCTTTGCAGTTAGTTTAATGGCATTTGTTATACATACAATTAAATATGCATGATAAAATATCGGAGCTCAATATAACTTTAATTCAAACAATAATCCGTCTTCCTTTTAGGTGTCAAATGGTGAATGAATTAAAATATTAAACGCTTAATACATTGAAATTAATATGCATTATGTACTACACAGTATATTTAAGAGAACATGGTATTTTATAATCTTTAATTATTTACCATGTTTTTATAGTTGAAACCTTCAAGTTATAGAATCAATCAAGTTTGCCCTGTTGATCCAATAAAGCCCCGCTGGTTTTATAAAGAATCGTTATTCATAACGTAATCAACGTTTGTTTGCTTGCTTCCAGGCTACACATTTATTTGCTTACACACATCATGGGTTGTTTATAAACGTGTCGTCCTGAAAAGTTTTTATAGCATTTATTTTATTTAGATCAGTAATAATATTTTGATTAAAAAAATACCACTTAAATATATCTTACAAATAAAATAAATATAAAAAACAAATCCCTTTTGGCTGGAAACAAACCCTATCAAGAGTAATACAATAGTAACAGTGTGAAACACTCTCCAGACAGTGTGGGTGGCTTAGCCCCAGAGCAGAAAACATCCTGAAACTTCCAATAGACTGATGTTTACCATTTAAGTTACAATATATTGGTCGTGGAGGTTAAATTTCCTCTTTCGAAGTTATTATTTTAAGTTACCATGTATGGACACAATCAGAGGTGAAGTTCGCTGAACACTCAGCCAATTAAAATTCATAGTTGCTAATTTAACATACTCGTACGTAAATTCGTTTGTAAGATCAAACCCGTAGATTATACAATCACCTAATTTATGGTAACATTCTTTATTTAAATTGAATTTACATGTTTAGGTACTTAGTAGATTAAAAATAATAAACACAATGTACTTATTCGATATTTAAAATAATATTTAATAGTTAACCAATTTAGTAATAAATTGTACTGAATATTCACTAGGAGCTTACTAATCAAAAAATATTTTATATCGTCTTGGATGTCTCATTGATAATTTAAATATTAATACTCTGGAATATTAATATCTACAATCCAAGCCGTTATATTGACTGCGCCACTCTGCTAGTAAAGTATCCAGTGAATTTTTAATAAACTTATACAAACTGTTATAAACTTTGATAGAAAAATTTTGGCAAGAACTTGTGTGTTGTCTAGTTAAGTTGTGATAGTTAAGTTAAATTTATTTAACCAAAAATGGCTCTCAAAGTGGACTTTTTAAGTAAGGACGAATTAATTTATGAACTGTGGTTCCGTGGTGTGGAAACAATTACTGATAGCACTGTAGATAAACTTAGAAAGTTATTGAGACATGTAGTAGGTCTCAACATTATTGGAAATAAGCTAAATTTGTCTAGTAAATTAAGTGGCAATTAGGAATATAAACAATGTGCTGCTATGTATGAAGTGTTGGTTCTTCGAGTGGAAAAGGCGATTAAGGGTTCTAATAATTTGGAAATTTTACGGTGCCAGGTTAAAATCGCTCATTGGATAAGGCGAATGAACGACCTGAAGGGTTTATTCAAGTTATATTATTCAAGTCGGATAACTTGATCAAAGAGATTTTAATAGAATGTCAGAGAGGGAAGTATCAGATATTATTAAAACGGGTTTAAACCCAGACACTTGCAATAAAATGATATTTATGGGAAATCCTACTTCGCTCAAAGAGTTGGATGAAATCTGCATAAGGTGCCAAAATATTGAGTATGCGGATAATTTGAGGATGGTTCAACAAGGCACCTCAAGCAAGGGAAAGTAGGCCTATAACTAATCATATTCAATTAGGCCATAAAAAATCAAGTTGTATGTTTTAGATGTAAGAAAATAGGACATTATGCTAGAGACTGTAGAACTTGGCATGATAATGAGGTTAGTAATCAACCTACATTGCCTGTTGAAAGGCCACCTCGTTTCTCCAATATTCCAAAAAACTTGTAAAGGGGGAGGGCTTAGAAAAAAGGTAGCTTAGATTCTAACCCTTCCCGTAAACTGGACACTCAAAAAGATTTTAAATATAGTCCCCAACAAAATTCCGGACATATTAACCACATGTGGCAGAAACGCCATGAGGAAAGCCAAAGTACCTTGCCAAGTGTACTAGTAAATATATAAAACAAAGTTAATGTGAAATTTTTGTTAGACACTGGAAGTACACTAAGTTTAATCAGTGCGAACTTTATAATCATTTAAGGGAAGCTAATTTATTTAACAAATTGTTAGGAATCTAAGGTACAATGTGTTAGTGCTGGAAACCAAAAATTAAATGTACTAGGAGAAGTAAATCTTAAAATTAAAATTGACAACTTATCCTGGAAGGTTAATCTAGTAGTAATTAATAACTTATCACAATGTGGAATTTTAAGGGCTAGCTTCATTAAATCAACTGGATTGTTAATTGATTTAAAAATCAATGTGTGTAGATTCGATTTTAACTTGAACAAGTCAGTGCATTTAATTCAAAACACTAGCTCTAATGTGTAAAATATAAATCATAATTATAAGATAGGGAGTTCCGAAGCTACACAGCAAGTTTTAGAAATCATTGAAGAGTTTTTTCTGAACGTCTGGAGAAAACTCTTGATTTCGAGTACAAAATCCAACTAAAGGATGATGCTATATTCAAACTGCGGCCTTATCCACTTAACCCTCTGAAGATGGTGAGAATGAAGGAGATCATCGGTGAGCTACAAGAACACGATGTTATCGAGCCAAGCCTAAGTGAGTACTCCAGTCCGGCCTTTTTGGTGGGAAAGGAACCGGGAAAAGAAAGGTTGGTGATAAATTATACGGAATTAAATAATAAGATTGAGGCTGTAAATTTTCCAATTGGGGATCTCCATTCTTTATACACGCATTTAAGTGGTCACCGCTATTTCAGTATCATAGACATATCAAAAGCTTATCATCAAAATTAGATTAGCTGATGAAAGCCAAAATTTAACAACGTTCTCTGTGCTATTCGGTAGTTACAAATTTAAAAGATTGCCATTTGGACTTCTTGTGGGCAGTGGCGTTTTAACTGCTTATTTAAATTCAGTGCTTGGACACTTAAAATTTAAATGTGTTTTAAACATACTTAGATGATATTATAGTATACTCTAAGGGTTTAGATGAATATTATGCCCACTTAAGGGAAGTTTTACGCTGTTTGAGGAACCATAACCTGACAGCAAATGTTAATAAAGTTAAATATAACGAATTATACTACAAGCGGACAGATAAATATGTAGACAGACAATGGAACAATAAAACGAACTATGGGTTTTTAATGATCCATTCAACAAAATATTATTACTATGAACCTTTTACGTAACTACTGTCTATTGATTGTAAAAGGAAACATGCTGTTAGAAAAAACATACGGCAACAGTATTTGATAATAAGTTGGTGGGAAGTAATATTAAAAGTAAATCGTTTTTTCGACATTGTTACACAAAGTGCGCCTATTTCAGAAGTCTCCCAAAGTCGTTTACTATTGACATTTGACGAAACAGTTATTGACAGCTGATCTATGACGTAGCCTTGCTGCTGTCGCGCCCTCGTCACCCAGAGGTTTATTTCACAAACACGAGATTACATTCTTTTGGTACCATTTCTCTCATTACGTTCTGTAGGAAAATGAAACATAAGCACATGAAATAATTAATTCTGAAACGGAATTTCGCGTACAGCATTAAAAATCTATTAAGTCAAACTAAATAAATCTCAAACAATGTACATACTATTTCAAAATTCAGATAAATATATTATTTCGTTGCTAATATTAAAATGAGTGTTTATGTTATAAAATAAAAGATCATTGGATAAGATAATATAGTTTTTTATTTAAGTTAGATATTTTATCTTGCTTTACATGATTGTAAACAATGAGAAAACAATTCTTAGATTCCTCAAATTTGTTGAACTTTCTATACAATTTTTAAAACTTTTGTATATAGCTATAATTGTTGTTAAATCTGGTAAAATTATGATAATCTTTATAATCTGTAGATAGGTATCATATATGTAATATAGTATAAAATAATTATCAACCTGAATCACTGTTGGAAGTGAACATACTTAATTAAATAAAATAAATATATATATATATATATATATATATATATATACAGGAGTATATATTTATTTATTTATAATCACTATATACTAGCAAGAAAATTATAAAACTATACAAAAAACCCCTCATAGGATTGACGATGGAACTTTTAAGGGCCGTGGGGCAGGGTTTTACCAAGGGCGCACTATACACCAGGCCGGAGCCATCCAGCTGTGACGTCACAGTAGCAGCCGTCCGGCCTGGAGCGGCCGTTACATTCAATGCAAAATACGCAACTTACAACCTGTCATTTGACAGCTTAAAATCTGGAGTAAAAATTATGTATGTTATATCAAATTAAAGCTTACATCATCCTCTTTAAATCTGTGGCAATATTGTCTTATTTCGGCATGTATAAAATAATAACATTGATTTGAAAGACACGTACTAAAATTAGAACATTTCACTTCATGCTGTTTATAAAGCTACTTGATGGCTTAAACTATCAAAAGACTTATTAATTTGTTTCAATATTTGAAAGTTGGGGTATAAATGAAGATTAAAAATGAGTTCAAAAAAACTTATTTTAATTTATAATAGTATGCTTATTTTGAGTAGGTAGTCATAATATTAGTTGCAAAGGTAAAAATGACATATTAGTAAAAACAGTGTATGTAGGTATCATCAGATATTACAAAGAATTATAAATACCAAATAAACATAAACAATACTTATTACTTGTTAGAATAAAATTTTACAAATTCAATTTTGTTTAGTGTTTTATACATTTTAGTTTGAACTTAACTTAGAAAACTTTTCTCTTTTTGTTAGATTTTGTTTGTACATTACAATTCTTTTCAGATTATTACAAAATAAAAATATTAATTGTACTGTAAGTCTACTTTTTTCTACATTACAACTGTTACACTTTTCATTCTCATTTAAGGCCAAAATTCTAAGATAGTCTGTTTTAATACTGATCTCTGATTATTTCTCAGTAGAAATTTACTTTCATATCCATCATATAAACAAACTTTAAAAGATATAACAATAACCTGCATAATGAAGTCAGAGTGGTATTTCAAGGCACCCTTATCAATTAAGTTAAAGTAAACATTATCCTTCCGTAAAGGACCGATAGAACAATTTGAGTCAGAACCAAGGGTTAACAATTCCTTGCACGATTTACATAATAAATAATATGGCTTACATAGCCACCAATATATACTAAACTTAACATAACATTCTCTGTAACTTTAACTTCATTCAGATCTACTTGAAACTCGTCAAAAACTGGATTAACGATTTCTTTTTCGCATTTCTCTAAATCATATTTCTCAGAGAATATATATGATATACATATTTCAGAATGTTTTGCAGAGTATAATTTAATGAGACTTAATATTTTCAAGATTCAATATTTTCAGATTGTATTTACCTGATTTACTGAAATGTTATAACAGGCCCCACTCATTTGCCTAAATTGGCCAAAACGTGCTTCCAAACTATCTGTTTTAAATTTTCCTAATAAGATGTAGGACAATTTTAGGTTCTTAGTTAAGAATTCGACTATTTCTAACAGAGTTTTTGTCGTATGTAACAAAGCTTTTTGAGTTTCTTTAGATAATTTACCATTCCTACTACCTACTTTTTCTCCTTGAATCTCTACCTCATTCCACTTAACTAACCACGAACAAAAGTTTTCTAAATATAAACTGGTTTTGTCTGTCATTCAGTTAATTGGCTTGTAATATTCATAATTATATCTTACCCATTTATAAGCTTGTTTTACATTCACAACTTTCCACCATTTTAAAATGATGTCCATGAAATAAGCAGTACTAGAGTTTATATCGGTATTTTTTAGAGCTGCAATATTTTTTTCGTCAAATTATTTACAACAAAGTAAAACATTTTGCCTTTATATCGAAGTGGGATAGAGAACTTTCAGAGACAAAGCAGGTGCTAATTTTACATTTTCATTTTGTTCTTTCTTATGTAACATTTTCAAGTCAGATACACATGCAGTTTTTTTAATATTATAATTGTCGAAATTTGGAAACGTAAATGTCTGTTTGCTATCACATTAATTCAGCCAATTTTTTTCCTTATACATTTAAATAAATGAACTGGTTAAAAAAAGAATATATATATTTTGTGACTCACAGTATGGGATAGAAAATTTAGACATCAACTGTGTTTCATGTGTTCTTCTGTTGTGCTATTTTCTGTAACAAAATCAACATTTTCTTCAAATACACAATTCAACAAAAACGTAAGTTTTTCACAAGAGTTTAAAGTATTTAAACCACCTACAATTCCTGCAACCTTAGGATGAGTATTTATCACAATATTATTACAATACACTTCCGTCCGGCCTAGTTACTGAGTCTTCTCTTACAAGATAACGTTCATAAAAGTGTTTGATGCATACTACCAAGCTCTTACTTGGTACAAAGTCTTTTCTATGAATGGAACGAAGCCATTGTTGCCTGAACTTAACATCATTAGGGAATTTAAAAACTGCAATCCTACCGTCATCTTTGCAATTTCTGTCACAGCCAGGTACACAACGGGAAGTGGGCATATTTAATATTCACAGTTGTGTAATAAAATCTAACGATACGATCAATTTAGATATTTTGATACATTTTTATCTTCATACTTACACACTGTCAACTTAATAAGCACTAGGTGTATGTGGTTTAATAAGCGAATTAATGCAACAGTTGCGACACTACACATATCATCCAAATAAATAACCACAGTCAGTTAATCACGTGCAAGCGCAGGGTGGAATGTTTGGTGTTGCCTTGAGCTACTCAGCCAGAGCGCCGTGCGGCTTGTCTCAGCTGACGCGGCCGGCCATTGCGATGACGTGGCGCGCTAAATGGAGGGGATGACTCCGGCCTGGTGTATAGTGCGGCCTTGGGTTTTACAGACAAATATGTTTCAAATTTAGATTGCAGTGGTGCACAGCCAGATTGTAAGGGTCTTTGAATTATACTAAATACGATTATAAAAAACAGTTTTAAATACCCTAAATCTCCAAACGAGAAATACTTTTCATAATATACATGCACCACCGATATTTTAGTTTACTTTCTAAGGTTGCAACGTACAGGACCACACTGGAACTATTTAATGTGGTATTATAGTATACTTTTATGATACAAGAAGTGTACTTTAATGAAACTTTAAAACTAAAGTGGTGCACAAGATATTTTTATATTTCTTGGTATATACAATGAAATATAGTTCAAGAGGCTATAAATACAAATTTAGTTTTTTATACATTAAATAATGTACATCTTTAAATATAGAAATGCAAACCGTAACTGTCCTATCGTTAAAAAGCGTGCCAATACACGTCTGAAAACTGAGACATCACTAATTACAACTTTGCCAAGAGCATTGTTTTTAAAAACAATGTACTTTAATATCGCCACTCAGGTAAACTCTCTTAAAGTGAATAAATAAACAGTTGGCGAGCGCAATCTTTATGTTAACATGAACTGAAATTTTGTTGTTTCCTTATAAAAGGCTATCTCTAAAACAATTATTGGAACTAAAATTCACTCAAAACTAAAGGCATTATTTATTTTATACGTAGGAATAAAGAAAATGCCTATTTGTTTCAAATGTAATTTCCTAATATCAACTGGAATTTATTTTAAACAGGAAGCATATAGTTATATCCTAACTAACTTTTTATTTTAATGAAATAACAATTTTATAATAATGAATTAGTAGTTAGATTGTATCATTATTACAAAGGTAAAAACCTCATTTCCACTTAATTTATGCTATTAAACAGTATATCACCGAGGTAACATTGCAGTATGCAAATGTTTAGTATTCGCAAAGCCCGACTCCTGTTTGTTTATAAGCTTATCCTGCGTTTCGTTATTTCTGCTTCTCGTCTAAGAGATATATTTCGATGTTTTACATGGATCACTCCCAAAAGAGTATTATAATAAATTGTACTTTGCTTTCAAACTAAAAACAGTTATGATATTATAAAATCACGTTTTAAAATATAATACAGAAGATCTTTTTCTTATTTCTAATTTATTTACTGCACTGCATTCATTTGCATGTTAAAAACTATAACTGTATACATTATTATTATGTATATATTTTTATGATTAAGTCTACTATATCCCAATGAGATCGTATAACGAAATTACATAATCCTTGGTATAATCCTTGGTATTTGTTTACAATTACATTGGCAGTACATTGGGGCCTATATATAATTTTAATCAAATAAACACAACAATGTTTCATACAAAATCTACAGGAAAGTTTTCTCTGAAGAAATAAATTGATAGCGAGTTCCGTGATCATAGTGGACAATAAAATAAAAGTTAAAATAGCTAAAAAGATCAAAACTATACATTTATACATGGGAAAAAAACGTGCAATAGAATATTACTGACAGTTAGACAATTAAATCAGCATTAACCAACGATTTTTGGCTGAAACAGGCAACTCCTTTTCTTGTTTAATAATGGCGCTATGAATTTTGAGTCAAGCAATAGTTCACCTTCCTTTATAAGTGCTGCGTCTAAAATCCGACGAAGGCACAGACCTTTCTCATGACCTCTGGAGTAGTTCGTCTCCCATAAATACACATGATGGGACAATAAGAATACTTCTTACACTATATTATACTATACTTAATGGTCAAGTTGTCTCTACATGTAGAACTGACGTAGAGTCCGTTTTGAGCGTCATTATCGTCGAAGATCATCATCATCGATGTAGAGTTCGTTTTGAGCTTCATCATCGGATACATTCAGATAAACACGACACCAGATATATTCTTAACTTACTGCCTTCAAAATTACATCCTGCATACAAATTTACATTAAGGTCATTAGTACTGCAACATAGTGAGTTTAAAGAGATGTTAGCTTACGAAATCAGATTTACCTAAAATTATAATAACGTGACATAATCGTTGTAGAATCAATGTAATTGCTTTATAAATTTATGACGTTTGATAAGCATAACATATAATTTACTATCACGTAGAAGTATTTAAGGCAATATGAAACAACTTATTCGTATCAAAAACACTGTTTCGTCTCGCAGACGAATATTTGCTGGAACGATATTGACAGCAGTAGATAACATACTTCAGCAGTCAATAAATATGTGCTCGCAAAGCTCGGATATAGGTACTCGTTTATGTGAGAGCACTTAATAATTCCACTATCATAAGAGTCATTTTGATGCTACAATCACAATTAACTAGGACAATTTGCATCGTATCGAGATACGATGACTCATCGCAAATTTTCCTGGTATGTCTGCCTCTCTACCTGCTTGTGTTTATATATTTCCTGGGATACCTCATTGTATAATACTTTCAACTGTGTTTCTTTGTGGTATAACATTTAATTGAACCGTGTAGATGCCTTTTTATGCATTTGTATTTTTGACCGATGTGACTCAATGGGCTGCCTGCACTGGCTAGACACAGACACTGACGTTCAATCGGATGAATGCTCCATATTCGTAGAGGCACTTAACAACCGTTAAATTACCCTCTAAATTTAATGACATCACGTGAGGGGTCGGACGTGTCGCTTCACTGTCTCAGCCGGCATTCCATAATGTGAACCAGGGAGTGGTGGATCTTAATTTGGTGCTATTTTGAGCCAAGCAAATGTTCGTGTTGCTTTTATTATTTTAAATAATATTTTATTTTAATTCACACAATTTTTGGACTAGTTTTACGTTCATCCACTTCAGATTTTGTAGAGTTGGTCTTTTCTGACCCTCGACGGATGTGGATTCCCGGAAACTTGGATATTCCTATACTTTCATACCGGAGGAATCTGATTGTGAAATGTGCGGTACTCTAGATCCAACTTTAAATGCGCCTATAGGCATTGTGTCGGCACTGTTACGGGTCTTTGGGAAGACGACACATCTCAGCTGTCCGTGTGGCAGGTGAAGAACAATTCAGTGAGTGGCATCGTTCCAAGTTATTAATACGGGTACTTCTCTTTTACATTTAATATCGCGGAGAAAACAATTGAAGTAAATACAGAGCAAAGAGGAATTACCAGGAATGGGTGGCATGCAACACATTAGGCATTCAAAACGTGTTGTTTAATAAACGCTTCTAGGGACGAAGACATCAAAGGAATCAAGGAAACAAGCCAGCTCTTTGCTTTGAATTGGCCCAATATTGCATTATTTCCTTTATAAAATTCTCTTACTGTGACTGGTACTTCTGAGAATATCTAGTTCCCGGAAACTCTTTGTGTAATTTAACTGTTTACTGAAAAATATGTATTGCAAATATTGTTTAATCTTACGTATTATATTACGTATCTTACAAATCATATTATAGATAAAGCTTAGGAGAGCTTAGGAGCTAGTTTAAGGAATATGGAACGAAATATGCTTTTTTAATAATTATTTACATGGATAGTAACTGTTTTTCTTTTAACATTCCAGTAACAAGATTTTTAAAATATAAATAATTAAAATGTTAAATATAAAATCCCAGTTTCCTTGTTGCATTTTTGTATACGTAATTTAAACTATATCAATGATTGTGAATTACAATACTCAAGATAAAAATACCAGTGACCAGCACTTTTCGGAAATGTGATTGACTGAGCTACAAAAAGAATTTTTTTTCAATAAATTTATTTCGCAAGTTTAAAATGAAAACGTAAAATAATAAAAGAAGAAGGAAACAGGACTTTCCAGACATTTGCCATCGTTTCAGTTTGCATCACAGAACGATGGCAAATGTCCCCAAAAATCATGTTTCTTCACAATCATTCCACCCTCAAAAACAAATGTAAAACAAAGAATAAAAGAAGGCTGTAAATTTGAAGTCATATCCGGTAGTCATGAAATGTTTGAAATTATTTTACAATGTATTATATTTGGACATAAATAAAATAGGAAATATTTTCCCATTACTCTAAAGATGTATCTAAGATTGTAATTATAGCAAAGGCTTATCCAAATCAATTTTTTTATACATTTTGTTACTAACTAGGTTTTTATGATATTAAAGTGAACACGTTCACGTTTTTTTTTCAAACACGGAAGTTACTCACCTGTCATCATGGATAAATTGATATTGTCATAAATATTTAATGTGATTTTAAATATTTTATTTCTTAATAAGTCATATTACTTGTTTGATATGTCCTAAAACCTTTACAAATATTGTATATTACTTCGAGGCTATAGGGCATATTATCAGCAGAAAATATGTCCACGATCGAATATTCCCACACATTCAGGTAATGCTGGATCGTAAAATACATACTCCTACTCAACAAGCTATAAAAAATCTATATCTGGGCTCTTGCAATATTAATTATTAAATGGCTAAATAATTAGTATCATGTAATGACTCCTTAAATCGTAGTAATAGTGTTTGCTTAAAAAAATTTCAGGTAAATATTTATCTTCTTTATTACATATAACTTTTAGTGCATTTAAGATACACATTAACAAAACACTCTATGTTTTCACAAGACTTGTAAATAAATACCTCCCGCCGAAGACTATCTGTGTGTCGACCGATTCTACAGCTATGTTGCGCATCGGTTTGTATAAAAATGTTATTAGATATGATCAGCTTTTAATGTGCTTGTAGAGTTAATTCTTTATAAATTTGGAAACTATGCATACTAATAACTATAAACTATGCAAACTATAAATTTGAGCATGAGTAATTATATCAGCATAATTATGTTGTTTTTTGTTTTACACAAAAACTAGTCATATTTTACTTTAGAATTAGAATTCGTTAGAATTGATTAAGGTCAGGCACGTACTATTTTAACGTTGATACATGAAGACGTAATTTTTATAGTTCTGTTTACAAACGTAGTACAAAAGTGACGCTTTTTTCTTAGAATTATTTGTATTGTAACAATGTAAATCTAAATAAAATTCAAATATACTTAATATAACCCATATTAGTGCTACATTACTATATACTTCGTAATTATAATTAGTCTATGAGTATTTTGTACCAATATTTGCCAAGTTAAGTACTATATTATGACTCTGCTAACTAAAGATCTATATTTGTATATAAAATGTTATCTTGAGTAGACATGTAAAAGGCTCAGGTAAATAGTGCATGACGTAATATAAACTTAGTCTCTCCTGTATTGTTTTGATGGTTTCCTCACTTGTTCTCACTTGTTTTCTAATTTCACGTGGTAAACTACTATTGTATTACGGTTATTCTTGAAAAGCTTGTTTTTTTTACTAACCTATAATTATGTTGACATCCATAATTATAATTTATTTATTATATTTTATATTAAATATATACCGGTTTTATTGCTGTCTTGAACGTACAGGTTTTTAGAAACTTCCTGGCATATCCCCCTTTCTGGTGCACTTCTACCTTGTCGTAATAAAACAAAATTACAAAATAGAGATAGCCTACAACCAGTTGTGATTTAATACTAGTTGGAGATAAATAAGAAGAATCATCAGGTCACATTTGAAAAAAAGATTAGTAATCGGAAAAACTTATTTCATAACTGACTTTTTAAAGTACAGGCGTTTTTTTTTTTTACGTAATAACCGTACATAAACAGAAAATTAATTAGTTTTCTGTGTACAGGGAAGTTCAGGAGTGGTTGACAAGATGTTAGGGATATAAGGATATTTTTGGTATAAGGATACTTATGTATGGGACTGTGATCGTTATACGTAAAAACGCTAAAAGGATCACTTTTAGAAGTTAACTTTTAGTGTTCACTTTAGCGTAACACATAACACAAGAAGTAACGTGGTAGTTAATCTAGAAATTTTTGAGAGCAAAAGTTAACAAGCTTTATTAGATGTTCTGTGTTTCTCCAACAGTTGGATCCTGTAACTCAATAACTGATCACACACACTAAAGCACCTTCCGTAGCTGCCACAATCATTGCTCCAAACTTCCAACGCTAAATCGATCTTCCTCGGTATGTCGGACGCCCAAGAATGTGTTTGTATTGCATATCCATACAGACACATAATTCATAATTCATCATTCACATAATTCATCATATTTTTTAAAAAGGCTAACAAAAAGTAAAACGTGAAACATATTAACGACTTACAGAAAGCTGTTATATAAACCAATTCCCAACCAAGTAAATTTAGTCCAAACATTATTTAGACTCTGCACCTACAGTATTTTTTCGTAAATATTGGTAAATACTGGTTAAACGTAATAGGCATAAGTGTGACGGAGACATTTACTTCAATACGAATTATAAAAACAATCCATCCCGCAGTCTGGATGGGCATAGAAAGATTTGCATACAAAATAAATACGTAAAAATACCACTGTCTGTAACATAGTTCTATAAGAGCATTTTGTAATAATTTATATTAAGTAATAATTTAAAAGAATTCTTTGAGTAATGTATCTTGAAAAACTTTTAAGTAGGATTAAAAAAATGGGTGTGTCTATAAA